>NW_024870877.1:3155000-3344211 GCF_019054845.1 Dipodomys spectabilis
TTCTGGTTAATCTTCACAAATCACTGTTCTCTCACATAAGTACACAAAATTGCAAAACAAAAAGTACAAAAATACATTATCATTAATACAAATGTAGTTTAATCCCTATCATAATAATTTGGAGAAAACAAGCATTAAGTTAATGGCACTGAATACTGCTCAAGAAGGGGAGTCTAGGAAAATGTAGATTTTGTGTGTGTGTGTGTGTGTGTGTGTGTGTGTGTGTTTTCCATGAGTGTGTGTGTGTGTGTGTGTGTGTGTGTGTGTGTTTTACATGAGTAAATAATGGAGTTAGAATTAGACCTATTATTTGGGAGCTAATTCAAGGGTTGGGAATGTGTCTGCCAAACACAATTAGGGAACAAGTAGGGGGGCGGGTTATGGCAGGGGCTGTGAAGCTAGGAGGGTCTGGGAAGTGGTGAATGGTGTGACATGGCAGATGGTTCAACACATCCGAGGATTAGTGGGCAACTTTACCCAGGGCATTGAGGGTGTCCATGGGCATCTGAGCAGGTGGCTCCGCGCCCCTACTGGTGGTGTGGATTGCCTCCCGGGGCAATGCACCGGTGGGTAGACCTCCCTGGAGTCCTGCAGACTGCAATCTGTGTCCCACCTGGGCCATTTCCAGCTGGGCAGTAGTAGGCAAGTGTGTTACCCCTGCTGGAGTCTGCTCGGTATCAGGATATGGCAGCTAGCTAGGGCTCTCTGAATGCCAGTTTCTGTAACCTGCTGTAGGCTTTCTGGAAGGAAAAGGGGACCACTGACTTTGGAACCCATTAAGTTTGATTGGGCAAGTGAAATGCCACCTTTTTCAGGGTTTTTTCTTGAACCTGGCAATTTCCACTAACGCTTGGATTTATGAGTCAAATTAGAAGGACCATTTCAGCCGCCAATGGCATTCAAAGTGGCACAGTCAGAGTTCTCAAGCCAGGTGGTCTCCTACTATGAATTTCATGCCTTCACTGCCTTTCTCTGGCAGCTGCTGATTCTCCTCCGGCTCTTTCTAGGGTGACCTCCACAATTGAGGATGTCGTGGGGAGCAGAGATTATTACTTCACCATCCCCAGCCTGCCAGCTGTGAGCAGAGACTATTCCCAGCACCTGTTGTGGTTTCTTTATTTTCTTTGTTGTTTGTGGGGCCTGAACACTGGGTCTGGGTGCTGTCCCTCAGCTCTTCAGCTATAGACTCCCACTCTACAACTTGAGCCTCATCCCCACTTCCAGCTTTTTCTGCTTATGTGGTGCTGAGGAATTGAACCCAGGGCCTTATGTATGCAAGGCAAGCACTCTACCAGTGAGCCACATTCCCAGCCCCACGCAGCACCTGTACTAGACTCTGGGAGATTCAGAGACCCTGGATGCCTTGAGGATCCTTCCTCTGCAACATGAAACTTGGGGGCCAGATATGGTGGACCATCCTGTCTGGCCCCAGGAGGAGTGGAAGCCCCTTGAGCAGGCTCTTCAGCTCATGGCAACCTCATTCATATCTGCGAGGGGAATTGAGTGCCACAGAGCAAGTCAGCCGCTGGACAGAGATCTTTGAGAAGATAGGCATCTCAGAGGCCCTGGAATCGCAAGTACATTATGGCCCCCATCCTGGTAGCCAAAACAATTAAATGTGGTGGCACCAGGAGGGCAGAAGAGGGAGGAGGGAGAACTGTGGGAGAGCTACATCAGGCTTTGCCCCCACCCAGGATGTTTACCTGAATTGGATGGGACTTTTCTTTAGTATTGTAGACAGATGCTCATTTATTTATCCACAAATAGTTATAGTGTCCACCAGGCTCCGGGGAGGTCATAGACGATGGAATGTTCCAGTGCTGGTTCCACAGCACATGAAGAAACCTTGGTTTGAGTTGGATGCCAGAGCTTCACACCTGTCATCCTAGTTACTTAGAGACTGAGATGGGAAGTTCGAGGCTTAAGGCATGGGCAGGAAAGCCTGTAAGACTCATCTCCAACTAACTACCCAAAAGAAAATGCCAGAAGTGGATGTGTAGCTCAAGCCATACACTGTTGGCATTGAGTAAAAAGAGTCAAAGGCAGCACCCAAGCTCCGAGTTCAAGGCCCAGGAGTGAGAGAAAGAAAGGAAAGAGAGAGAAAGGAGGTATGGATGGAGGGAAAAAGAAGAAAGGAAGGAAGAAGGGAGCATGTGAGCATTGGTTTGGAGTCCCTGGATAAAGGGAGCCAACCATTCACACTCTCTGTGCGATCAGTTTCAGAGCCTAAAGCCAGTATGTAAGACCAAGCCACTGCCACCTCAGGAACTTAATGACATTCAGGAGCTTTGTGGTTGCCAACTGCAGAGGGTACCAGCCTCAGGTAGACCAGAGGGCTAAGACCAGGTTTCAAACATCTCCGGCCACAACAAGTTTGTTTTCTGGTCCGAGGGCTAGGGAGGTGTTGGGGTGAGGGAGTGTCAAGAGGGTGGGGGCAAGGCATAAGAAGGAAAATGAAGAGGGAGGACGATCGCAGGTCAGATGTGTCAGGACATTGGAGTCATGACCTCTCCTGACAACCTAGACCATCAGTGATAGAGCCTTCGACCCAGCCACATGGCTATTAAAAGTCCTGGCATCTTGGGTTGACCGTTGACCACCTGGCTTTCATCCGGGTCAGGATGCCTGTGCAGAACATCCTTGGGGACTGGGACTTTCGAGGGCTCAATCTGAAGATGACATCCCTGGTGTTCAGTGCTCCAACAGAGACAGAGGTAAGTGTGCCATGGGCACAGGACAGCCATGGAATGAGGGCAGAAGTCGGGACCCGTGTTGCCCCGAGACTTCCTCTAGGGAGCACTAAGATCCCATGACTGCCATTCTCAGAGGCAGAAGTGGATCTCTTTTCTGTCTCAGCTTTTAGTCTATATGGCAGATCTTAGACTCAAAGAGGGCTGACTGAATGTGTGGCAGGGTTGGGTAGAGGCTGGTGACAAAACCAGAGGCACTGGGCTCTGAGCAAGGTTGTTTCTTTGAGGATACTAACAACCCAGGAAGATTTCTGGGATGGATCAGCCCTTTTCTCCTTCCCAAGAGGGAGGGACCTAGAGCCCTCCAGTATGCGTCCCTTGGCCAAGAAATCCTTTCGTTCCCACATCCTGTGATTAGATAACTAGACCTCACCTCACTGCCCAGTGTCGAGGCAAGACAGTGAGAGACACTGAGGCTTTAATAAGGTCAGGGGATCCTCAGTATGAGATTGTACTTGAATGTCCTAACTTGGTTGAACTAGCTCCCTGAGGTAAGCCCCTCTGTGCCAGGGCTAGACCATGATGGTTATTCATTATCCATCCATTCCATGAGTCCTTCCCCACTATCCTCTGTTAAGATAGTGAAAGGAAAATGGATAAGGAGGCGTTGGGTTGTCCCACCACCCAGAAAAATACCAGGCCTCTGATCCTCACCACCCCTTATCTGGCCAGACCTTGGTTATTAAAAAAATTGAATTCACTCTTTGTCTACTTTGCTTTGCTGGAGTGTGTCGTTTCTGGGAGGGGGGCTGGTGTGCAGAGAAAAGACCCAAGACCTGGCACCTCTTGGGGGACATTTGTTATTGTGCCAGAGCCAAGTCATTGCTATAAATAAGGAGAAAGCCATCAAACTGACCCGGAAAAATGTTCAAAAGTAGGCAGACTGTTCAAGTATCAAACCCACCCATGTCTGCTTCCCACTCACAACAACGGGGATGCAGTGCAGGTGGCCCGGCACTGGCCCTAGGAAATTTTATAAATGGATGGTGGCAATCAGGTGCCGGTGGATCCCACCAGTCATCTTGAATATTTGGGAGGCTGAGGTCTGATGGTCATGACTCAGAGCCAGCCCAGGCAGGAGAGTCTGTGAGATTCTTATCTCCTATAAACCAACTCCCCCTCCAGAAAAAAGCCAGATGTGTTGGTATAGTGTAAGTGGTAGAGCCTCAGCCTAAAAAGAAGCTCAGGGATGACACCAAGGTCCTGAATCCAAGCCCTAGGACTCACAAAAAATAATAAAGTAAATGAATATTGGGCACCAGTTATCTTACTACCAGAAACGATGGATTCAGTCTTCTCTCTAGTACTTTAGCCAAAGGTAAGGGGCTTCCCTCGATGTTCCTCTAAACCTATCCTTCTCTCTATTAGCTCTCCAGGCTTCAGTTGCAGGATAGAATTCAGATCATCCCACTTGAGGTGACCTCATGTACCCTCCCCTACCCACCTTCCTTGGGGTGGGGAACCTGGATGGACACATCACTAGGAGGATGAGGCACTGCAGAGATAGGGGTAGGTATCACTGAAACGCATACTCTTTCTCTGTCTGTCTGTCTGTCTATCTGTCTGTCTGTCTGTCTGTCTGTCTGTCTGTCTGTCTGTCTCCGTCTCTCTCTCTCTCTCTCTCTCTCTCTCTCTCTCTCACACACACACACACACACACACACACACACACACACACACACATTCATCTAGGCCAACTAAAACTAGCCTTTTCAAAGACTATCTCCTTAGATTAACTGACCTAGGAAAGGAAACTGATCACCTTTAACTGACTATTTTAACTAGGGCTTGCTAATTGACATGAGATAAACAGAAGCTGAAAAGAAAGGCTCTGTCTTGCCCATGTAATTGTAACCCCTCTGTATGGCATTTTCACAATAAAAAAAGAAAGGCTCTGGTGCCCATTACCTCTGGCTCAGGCTCATGCTTGACATCCTGGCTACTCAGTAGGGAGAGATCTGAGGACCAAAGATTGAAGCCAGCCATAAGCTGGAAAGCTGGTGAGACTCTTCGCTTCATGGAACCACCAAAAAGCCAGAAGTGAAGCTGTGGCTCAAGTGGTAGAGCAGGACCCTTGAACATGAAAACTCAGAGATACAGCTCCCACATCCTGAGTTCAAGCCCACAAAAAATAATGGCCCCATCTTGTTGCCCCCAGACTGTCTGGGACTCTAGTGCCCTCTCACAGAGTGTGATAAAGCACCAGTCCCTGGGTAGTGTATCAGAACATTCATAAATTGGTTGGTGTAAGCCTGTCCTTCTCCTTTGTGTGCTCTCAACCCACACCAGCTGGAAGGCAGAGTGAAACAAGGCTGGCAGCCTGCAGAGTGGAGAAGATCTTCCTCTGCCAGAACAATTGAAGTGGACTTGTTAGAGGCAACACTTGAAAGGGGACCTTGCTGAACAAGGAGGATCTAACAGGGAGCACAAAGAGCAATGATGCTGTAGATAAAGGACAACATAGCTGAGTATGTTCATTTCCAGCCAGGGATACTGGTGAGAAACTCAGTACAGATGTTCAAGAATGTCCTGAGACAGGCCCGAGGGGTCACAGAAGAACAGCTATCCAGGGTTGGGATTGTGTCTTAGCAGTAGTGGGCTTGCCTAGCACACAGGAAACCCTGGGGTTCGATTCCTAGGTCCCACATACACAGAAAAAGCCAGAAGTTGCACCTTGGCTCATGTGGAAGAATACTCGCCTCAAGCAAGAGAAGCTTGGGGATAGTGCCCAGGCCCTGATTTCAAGCCCCATGAATGTCAACATAAAACAGCACTCCAAGGGACCTTGGTGACAGGTGGATGGCTATGCCCTGTAGCTCTTAGTAGATCCATCCATGCTTTGTGTCTCCTTCTTTGACCGAAAGGAGCTGGACACTCCTTCTAACCTGGGCACCCCTGGACCTAGTTATCAGCAACCCTCACAATATCTTCCACCGGGACATGGAGCAGCTGGACCCAGAAATCCTCAGGTACCCATTGGTTGGGGCAGGGGGATACAGGGCAGGCCCCAGAAGTCCTATTGGTTTTGATCTGCTCCGGATGACCAGGCCATCCAGAGGAGGCAGATGAGAGCTTAGAGAGGGGTCCAGATGTGGAGGGGGCCCTTTAATGCCCATGGCCCTACCCAGATTCTGAGCCTCCCTTTGCTGTCCCTGAAGGAATTAGAGGAGAGTCTAGGTGGTAGTGTCTAGAGAAGGACTAGGTGGAAATTCTAAAGAATGAGAAACCACAAACCATGCACTGGTGGCTCACGCCTGGCTCCCGAGTAGGGAGGCTGAGATCCACAGGATCTTGTTTCCCAGCCCAGGCAGGAAAGTCCCCTGAGGGTTTCATCTCCAATCTTCAATCGGAAATGGAACCATGGATCAAATGTTAGATCCCCGGCCATGAGGAAAAATCATCATCAGGGACAGTACCCAAGTCCTGAGTTCAAGCCCCTCAACCAAAAAAAAACAGAAAGGGGCTGGGAAAGTGGCTCAGTGGTAGAGCCCTTGCCTTGCATGCATGAGGCTCTGGGTTCGATTCCTCAGCCCCACATAAGCAAAAAGAAAAAAGCCAGAAGTGCCGCTGTGGTTCAAGTGGTAGAGCGCTGGCCTTGAGCTGAAGAACTGAAGGACAGCGCCCAGGCCCAGAGTTCAAGCCTCATGACCGGACCCAAAAAATTACAAAACAAAAAAACAGAAAGACATCCCTTGCTTGCATTAGATGGTGAATGAGTAGGGTGCAGTGGTTGGGAGACCAGGTGCTGGCCTCAGTGTACAGACATATCTAAGAACTCCCCAGGTTTTCCTGAGTGTGAAGTCACAGAAGGGTGGGGGTTGCTTTACCCAGAACTCAGAGGTTGTGGCCTGTCTTAGGCAGGAAGTGAGCGAATGGGAGCAGGGGTGGGAGGGTAGTGTCAATTATATTTTCTTCATCCATGAAATAATGGTTTTGGATGCTGGTGTCAAAGTCCGAAGTGTAGGGTTGTATGTGGTTGGTGGCATGACAATTTGGATTTCCCCTGGTTGTAGGAAAGTGGCTGAAGCCAGGTGCTACCAGTGGCTCACAACTGTCATCCTAGCTACTCAGGAGGCTGATATCTGAGGATCGCAGTTCAAAGCCAAAGATAAAGTCTGTGAGACTTTATCTCCAATGAACCACCAGAAACCTGGAAGTGGTGCTGTTACTCCTGGTAGAGTGTGCACCTTCAGCTGAAGGGCTGAGGGACTACACACAGGCCCAAAGTTCAAACCCCATGACTGAAAACCCAAAATAAGGTAGCTGAGTTTTCTGGATAGCGGTGTGTACAGCAGGAAATGCCATGCTGTGTTATGAGCCATTCCAAACGTGTGAGAGGCTCTGAGTTTTCTCAACATTTGGTCTGAGGATAGTAATGCCATCTTCTTGGGGGTTCGGATGTTCAGTTGCTCAGGGACTGCGGAGGCCTTGGGATGCTCCTGTATGTTTTTGTGTGCATTTTCCCCTTATCTTCCTCTGTCCCCTTCCTGGACACCTGTCTACCTCTTCTTGACCGTGGATGATGCCCCTCCTCCACGGCAACCTTGCCTTTAGCCCCCTATCAGTGTCTACAATGAGTCCTAAATCGCCAGAGACCTGCATATTCCAGCTTTTTTTTTTGAGGCCCAAGTCTAGCTGTCCATATCTTTGTATGCCTCCAGGGAATTCTGGGTCAGCAGGGCTGGCTGGCATAGGTTCTCCTCTGCCTCTGGAGGGGTGGCGCTCAGACATGAGATGTCCTGTCCTTTTCCTCATCTGGGCCTCTGGCTGCATATCCCTCTCAGCAGGCTGGCAGTGGAGTGGCGGTAGGGTGGTTGCCAGTGGCTCTGGTCAACTTGAGCTTGATAGCTGACTGAAGGCTGCCCAAACAAGGAGGATCTGGGGCTACATGGGAGGTGAGGTCAAGGTGGCTTGTAAGTATCCGTTGGTGTCTAGGAAATGTCAACGTACCTTATTGCAAGCAAGTCTATCTTCTGGCCCCAGCTGGGCCTCTCAGGCCCTTTTGGACAATTCCGGATGCCCAAAATACAGAGGCACAGACTTCAGATTCCAGGGCCAGGGAACTGGGGGATGAAAGACTGTTATGTCCAGTACCTCAATGTTTTGGAGCATTAGCCTTGACCTGGCTATGCCCCCAGTGTAAGTTCACTTCTTAACCCAGTGCTGGCCACACACCAGCCAATTGTGGCAGTGATGTGGAAGTGGCAGGAGCTGAAGTGAGATCTAGGATGACCAAAATCTGAATTTATGGCCAGTAGGGGTTGGGATGGCAAAGGGTGTTTATTAAAACAAAAACAAAACAAAATCAAAAACAACATCTCAGAGCTGGAACTTACTGCCTAGGCACTGTCCCTGAGGTAACACTCTACCACTTGAATCACAGCTCACCTTTTATCTGTTTTAGTAGTTTAGTGGAGAGAAGAGTCTTACAGACTTTCCTTCCTGCACTGGCTTCAAGCTGCCCTCCTAAGAGCTCAGCCTCTTGAGTAGCTTGGATTGCTGGTATGAGCCATTGGTTCGTCCTAAGGATATTAATGTGTGCATGCGCACAGGGCCGTGTGTGTACGTGTGTGTTCCGGGGCTTGCTTTCTCATCTTCTTGTTGTTCTTTTTTTAAATCGTAACAATCTGCAATCTTCACGGTGTCATTCCAATGGTTTGCATTTGAAATAAACTACCCAGACCTGGAGTTCGAATGCTAGGACTGCAAGTATTCATCCAGGATACTTCATTAAATAGAGGCATAAGTTAATAACTAATAATTGGTAATAATATGTATATAATTTAATATCCTCACAGTCCCTTTCTCTGTGTATATATGTATATAATTATATATATCTCAATCTACACATCTATCAACATATATATATATATATATATGGCTCTACTGTGGCTTGATCACAGGTCCTCAAAACTTTCTGGCAGGTCAGTTTGCTGGAGGATGGTCTGCCAAGTCTGATATCCCATTTATGGTTTGGGCACTCTAGGCTGTGAGTTGAAATCCCAGCATGGCCAAAAATTTATTCGTGGAGTATGAAGCCAATTTTGATACATTTTTTTCTTCTCTGTGAAATTCCTTGGTCTCAGTATGACACATAATCCATATGCAAATATATCCTATGTAATATGATATAATAAAAATGTTATATGTGTAATAATACTAAATAAATAAGGGTAAAAAACGTGATATGCAGTAAATCCATGTATGTAAATAGATCTTATATATGAATATTATTTTTTCCAGTGCTGGGGTTTCAGCCCCTGGGAACTGGTCTGAATTTCTTGTCTTCAAGGAAAGTGAGCATTTCCCCTTCACCCACAGTGCCTCAGAGTTACCCAGACCTTGAGTCCAAATCCCAGGCCTGCCAGAAAAATGGTGCAAATTCCAAGGCAGGGGCTTATCTTACTTTATTTTATTTTGTTTTGGCCAAGCACGGGGCTTGAATTCAGGTCTTGACATCTCTGCCACAGCTGGCCTTGGGATCCTAGGACCCGATTTCAAATCTCAGGGTGGACAAAAGTAATAAATACATAAAAAGGAGTAGGATAAAACTGAGAAGTTCAAAGAGGTAATTTTTCTTTATTTTTCCTTTGTATTTTGACCATCCTGGGTCTAAATGACAAGGCCCAGAATATGTACCTGACCTTGCTTTGTTGATGTTTGGCAGGCTATTAGTTAAGCTGTAGCCAAAACCAGCAACTTAGGCCTGGAGACATAGGCCTGTAGGTCGAATACTGGGACTGCCACTAATGAATGGTGGGAGATACTAAAAAACCAATTCCCATATACCTCCCTACGAATAGAATGTTATAAAAGTAACAATTAAATTAGTAGTTAGTGTACGATTATATTATAAAATTATACACAACAATTATACTACATTGAAGAATCTTCAATTAATACTTTATTATGTATTCAATCATGACACTTAAAAAAGAAAGGAATAATATAATTGCCAATAATCAGTAGTAATATTTTTTATGCAATTTCAGAGTATACAGATATCTCTCTCCTGTTTTATACATATACATCTATTTTTCTATCTACCAATCTACACATTTATCTGTTCATACACTTGTCACTCCTGGTGCTCAATGGTAGAACGCTTGCCTAGTAGGTAGAAAGCCCTGGGCTCGATTCCTCACTACTGTGTACAGAGAAAAATTTGGAAGTCATGCTGTCGCTCAAGCAGTTGAACACTAGCTTTGAGCATAAAAGCTTAGGGAATGTGTCTAGATCCTTACTCAAGACCAAGGAATGGCACCGAAAAAAAAGAAAAAAGATAGAATGTTCCGACTGCAACGATATAAGGATAGATCTGCAAATACCTCATCACAAAGCAAGCTGGGAATCTGATGCTGGCAGCTGCCATCTTACCTGATTTAGGTAGAGGTAAACCACTGCAACCCAGCTCCACAGAACCAGAAGCTGCTGGCTCGCTCACTGCTGTCATCCAAGGTACTCAGGGACTGAGATCTGACACTGGTGGCTTTAAAACCCAACCCTGGCAGGAAATCTGTGGAACTCTGAGCTGAGGCTCACAGTGGTAGAGCTCTAGGTTTGAGCAAACGACCTTAGATCAGTACCCCCAAACTTTCAGTGCATTCCCCGTGGCTGACTCCCCACCCCACCAAAAAAATCCCACCCCTCTAAATCATTTGATGTCAATTTTGTGTGGTTTGTGATGTGTTTCTGAAAGAATGGTGATACTGATTAAAGCACCCTAATTCTAATGGCAGTGTGGGGTACAGCTATGTGATGAGTCATTCATGAGGTGTTGTGTGCTAAGTCCTTCACGGGGTTCATTTTTTCATCTGGTCCTTGTAAGCACTCCACAAGTAATATGATGGTGCAGATGAGAACGTTGAGGGATATATATGTCCCCATGTCAGGGCCAAGATGATGTATGTACTGAAATCTAGTGCGTTGCCTCCTGCAGACAATTGTTTATTTTTCTCGGTTGTGAACCTTGAACTCAGGGCCCAGGCACTGACTCTTTCCTGTTGGGCTCATGGTTAGCACCCTACCACATGGAGCCAAGGACCCCCTTGCAACAGAAAGTTACAATCTAGGCATCTGTAGCTCTGTAGCTGGGGTCTGTTACCCTACCTACTCAAGAAACAGATCTGAGGTTCTTCGTTCCAAACTATCCCAGACACAAAAGTCCCATGAGACTATTATCTCCTATTCTCCACTTAGAAACTTGAAGTGGATGCTGGGCACCTGTCATCCTAGCTACTCAGGAATCTGAGAGCTGAAGATCATGGTCCAAAGCCAGCCTGGGCAAGAAATTCCATGAGAAGGACGCTTCTCTCCAGTGACCCACCAAAAACCTGAAGAGGTGCTGTGGCTCAAGTTGTAGAGTGCTTGGTTTTAGCTGAAGAGGTCAAGGACAAACAGGCCCCATGCCTAAACTTCAACTCTTCCAACTTACACGAAAAGAAAGAAATCTGAAGAGGAGGGGTTAGAGTGCTTTGCATGTATGAATCACTGGGTTTGATTCCTCAGTAGCACATCACTACAAAAAGCCTGAAGTGGCCCTGTGGCTCAAGGTGTAGAGTGCTATCCTTGCACAGGGGAAACTCAGGTACCATTCTCAGGTCCTGAGGTACAGTTCCAGGATAAGTGTATGCACGCACACACACACACACACACACACACACACACACACACACACACACAGATACCAGAAATAAAGCTGTGACACCAAATGTTGGTAAATCACTGAGCTTCTGTTCTGAGCTCATGGTCAGCACCCAGACACTGTGTTTAACCCCAAAACCTAGCCATCCAGGGCTCAACTAGGAGAAGTCAAAGGTTTCCAATGTCTTATGAGCTTCACCAGCCCTAGATGACAGGAAGCTTTGTGATATTACAAATGTGCTTAGATTTAGTGAGCTTCCAGAAACCTAGGGAGGAACCATTGCCAATTAGGTATCTTTTGATTAGGTTCAGCTCCCTTGTTGTCTGCCAGAAGGACCCTTGAATTAATTGTAGCAGGTTATTTCAACACTGGAACTTAATCTAAGGAAGACAGGATAAGTGCAGGGAACTTGGGCTGCCACGGGAGGTGGCACAAATGAAGGCTTCCTGTCAAAACAGAGCACTGGGGAGACAGATTGCTTGGGGTACAAAAGAGGCCTTTTTCTCCTAGCCTTCAGAGTCTGCCTACACTCATTCTTACTAATTGGCTCAGATGGAGTTGTTTGTTACACAGCTGTCCTGGAGTGAGGCCTTTTTGTCTGCCTGTCTAGACAATGAGGCAGACTTCCTCCAGCAGCCTGGAATGCACAGAAACCCTCAGGCTACACTGGGTATAGTGAGGGGAGCCCCGGAACTTGGAATGTCTTGAAAGCACTCTCTGTGCTATGAAATCATTCTATTCAAAGCAAATTTCCTAGCTGGGTGCCTTTCAACATGGTGACTCTGGATCTTCACCGATAGAAGTATACGCATACATACATGGGGATACATAGATTTACTGGCTTTTTCTTTTTTGACAGGTCCGGGGGTTGTACTATGAGCCTAGGCACTCTCCCTGAGCTCCTTTTGCTCAAGGGTTGTGCTCTGCCCTTGAGCTTCAGCCCCACTCATAGGTTTATATATTCCTGTGATCCCTTAGAAATAAGAGTGTCCTGGACTTTCCTGTCCCGACTGAATTCAAACTTGCATTCTCTACCTCTCAGCCTCCTTTAGATCTAGGATTACAGGCAGGAGCCTCTGAGACTTGGCTTTCTTTTCTTCTTGTTGTTCTTTTTTCATCATGACAATCGGAAATCTTCACAGTGTCATACTAATGGTTTGCATTTCGAAGTAAACTACATAGGCCTGGAGTTCAAATGCCAGGACTGCCACCTACAAATGGAGGGAGATCTTGAGAGAATCATTCCTATTCATGGGAATGCTTAATGGAATGTTATAAAAGTAATAATTAAATTGACAGTTTGTTCATGATTCTCTTATAGAATGCCACACAAAAAGTATTGGATTATGTCTTTCATTCTAGAAACATGGTATGGTTCTCCTAATTAAAGAATACTGACTACTTTTACATTAATGCATTAATAAGTATTCAACCATGATACTTCATTAAATGGAGGCTTAATTTAATAACTAATAATTCATTATATATATAATTTAATGTCCTCACATTGTCTCTCTCTCATATATATATATATATATATATATATATATATATATATATATAGCAAACTACACATGGATCTATCTACCTACCTACCTATCTATCTATCTATCTATATCTATATCTAAATCTATATCTTGGTTACAAGTATGTCTTGATCACACATCCTCGGAACTGACTGGCAGCTCAGCTTTCCAACGGCTTTGTTCTAAAACTGACACTTTCATGAACTGGGCATTGTGGGCTCTGAGTTCAAATCCCAGCATCCCAAAAGTTTATATGTGGAGTAAGAAGCCAATTTTGATACATTTCTTTTCCTTCCCTGTAAAAGTTCTGGGTCTCAGTGTGATGTATAATACACGTGCAAATATATCCATGTGATAAGATATAATAATTGAAATAAATATTATATATTAATAATAAAATAAAGAATAAATGTAAAAGGGTAATAAATGTCATATGGAGTAAACTCATGTATGTAAAAAGATCTTACACATGAATATTGATTTTTACAGTGCTGGGGCTAGAATTCAGGCCCTGGAAATTGGTCTCAATTTCTTGTTTTCAATGATGGTGAGCTTCCCCTCCCTCAGGTGCCACAGAGTTACCCAGACCCTGAGATCAAATCCCAGACCTGCCAGAAAAATGGTGCAAATTCCAAGTCAGGGTCTTATTTTTTTTGGCCAGGCCAGGGGCTAGAAATCAGCTCAGAGCAACTCTGCATCAGCTTCGATAATCCTAGGCTGGGGTGCAGCCTCTGGACCCACAGCCCATCCTGAGATCCCAGGTCCCAAGTTTAAATCTCGGAACTGGCAAAAAAAAAAAAAAAAGGTGAAGGGCTGGGAAGTTGGCTTAATAGTACAGTGCTTGCCTTGCATGCATAAGCCCCTGGGTTCAATACCTCAGCACTACATAAGCAGAAAAAAGCCAGAAGTGATGCTATGGCTCAAGTGGAAGAACAATAGCTTTGAGCTGAAGAGTTGAGGGACAGCGCCCAGACCCAGGCTTCTGGCCCCACAACAGACAAAAAAAGGGGGGGTGGAGGAAGGAGAAGGATAAAACTGGGAAGTTCCAGAGGGCAGTTTTACATTTTTTTTTCCTTTGCATTGTGACCATCCTGGGTCTAAATGACAGGACCCGAAAAGTGTACATGACCTTGCACTGTTGAAGTTTGGTGGGCTATCAGGGAAGCCATAGCCTATACCAGCAACCTAGTTCCGGGCTTTGAATCCTGGGACCGCCACCTACAAATGGCAGGAGATCCTAAGACACGCATTCCGATAGACATCCTTATGAATGGAATCATGTAAAAGTAACAAATACATTAGTAGTTAGTGTATGATTATATTAAAATTATACACAATACTCATAGTACATTGACTAATTTTCAATTGATACTTTATTATGTATTCAACCATAATACAATTAATAATATAATTTAATAATATACAGACATCTCTCTTGTTTTATGCATATATATATGTATATATGTATATATATATATATATATATATATATATAAAACAATCTACATATGCATTACTACACTTGTCACACCTGGGGCTCAGTGGTACAGTTCTCGCCTAGTATATATGAAACCCTGAGTTCGTTTCCACACTATCACACGCACAGAAAAAGCCAGAAGAGGTGTTGTCACTCAAGCACAAAAAAACAAGTTAGAAAGTTCTCACTGCAACTATAGAAGGCCAGGATTTCAAATACCTCATGACAGAGCAAACTGAGAGTCTGAAGCTGATGGCTGCCATCTGAATAGCTGAAATGATCCTTATCAGAAGGAACAGTGCTGAGGGAATATGAAAACAGAATTTGAATTCATCTACAAAGCCATAGTAATCAAAACAGCTGGGTACTGGCATGAGAACAGACCTCAGGACCAATGGAATAGAATTGAAAACCCAGAAATGAACCTACAGACCTATAGTCATCTAATCTTCAATAAGGGAGCTAAAAATGTAGAATAGAAGGAAGACACCCTCTTCAGTAAATGGTGCTGGCAAAATTGGTTAAATACTTGTAGAAAACTTAAGCTAGATCCTTATATATCACCCTGTACTAGAATCAACTCCAAATGGGTCAAAGACCTCGGAATCAAAGAAGAAACCCTGAAAACTTTACGTGATGGAATAGGAGAAACATTAGGTGTCCTTGGCACAGGCCGAAATTTTCTTAATAGACACCCAGAAACACAACAAATTAAAGAAACTGTGGACAAATGGGATTGCATGAAATTGTAGAGCTTCTGCAGGGCAAAGGACATAGCTAGCAAGATCAATTGAAAACCCACAGATTGGGAGATCTTCATTAGCCATACAATGGACAAGGGTCTCATATCTAAAATATACCTGGAACTCAAAAAATTAAATCCCCCAAAAATAAATCTTCAAAGAAACAACTACCCAATAAATAAGTGGGCTAAAGATTTACAGAGAAAATTCTCTGAAGAAGAAAGAAGGATTGCCAAAAGATATATGAAGAAATGCTCAACCTCCCTAGACATAAAAGAAATGCAAATCAAAACAATATTGAGATACCACCTCACCCCAGTTAGAATGGTTATAATCAAGGACTCTAATAACAACAGAGGCTGGAGGGGATGTGGACAGAGGAAACCTTACTGCATTGTTGGTGGGAGTGTAAACTTGTTCAACCACTTTGGAAAGCAGTATGGAGGTTCCTCAAAAGACCCCACAGAGAGCTCCCCTAGGACCCAGCAATCCCAATTTTGGGCATTTACCCAAATGTTCACAAACAAGGCCACACTAGATGTACCAGCACGACTATGATTATTGCAGCCTTATTTACCATAGCTAAGGTATGGAACTAACCCAGATGCCCCTCAGTAGATGAATGGATCAAGAAAATGTGGTATATATACACAATGGAATCCTATGCCTCCATCAGATTTAATGACATTGGCCCATTTGTTAGTAAATGGAAAGACTTTGAAAAATTATATTAAATGAAGTAAGCCACGTCCAAAGAAACATATGTCCCATGGTTTTCCTTGTTTTCAATAATTAGTATATGTCTGAGACAAACAGAAAAGGTCAAATAAGTTGATGTTAAGGAAATGAACCCTAAGTTATGTGTTCGAATGTTTTTTTTTCCTTTCATGTGATTGTTTCTAACACATTTATAAGATGATTTCCTTATTGCTTTGTATGCCCCTTCCCACGGCATAACAATAACCCCTGCTTTCACTGTATTTAATATCGCTATAATTTGTGGAGGGCAAGGGAAATAACAAATCATTTAAATAGGGATACAGGTGCACCCATTGCAACAATCAGATATAAAAGTCGTTACGTTGAGAACGAACTTTACAAATTTGTTGGTGGGGGGAGGAGGATTGGATCGGGGGGAGAGGTGAGGATCTGAAGGGATGGGAAGGGGAGACCAAGGAGTAGGCTACATTGCTTGATAAAAAATTCACTCATTATCTTGCCCATGTAATTGTAATCCCTCTGTACATTATTTTCACTATTATATATATATATATATATTCATTGTTAGAAAAACAAAAGAATCCAAGGCTTGAAGGAAACTCTGTCCCTGACTTTTTTCGAGTGTGTTCTTTATTCATATAAAAATTGTCTGTAAACTTCTTCTTGAAAGTATTACAAAAGGAAACAATGTGCCATTTGAAGGCCAGAATAGAATAAAAGGAAATAACGTTGTTTTAAAAGTGTTCTATTACAAGGAAACAAAGACTTGGAGGTTTTAAATTGTCTTATGTGTGGATATTTCACTACTGAGATGATTCTGTTGTTGCAGAAGTCATTTATTAATTCCTTTAGTCTTGTCCTAAATTCTCCAGCACAATTAGTATTCCAAAAAAGCAGGATCCACTGAGTATGATCAGCAAATGGAGCCTGTTCTCAAACCAGTGCTTTAAGGATGGTCCCTAAGAAATATGTACGGTTTTTTTTTTTTGCTTGTTGGTTTGTTTAGTTTGTCCTTGTTCTGGAGCTTGAACTCAGAGGCTGGACCATGTCCCTGAACAAATATCTTCCCTGGCCTACTTCCCCCAAAGCTAGTATTCTACTGCTTGAGCCAAAACTCCACTTCTGGCGTTTTTGGTGTTTAGTTACAGATAAGAATGTGACAGACTTTCCTGTCTGGGTTGGCTTTGAACTGAGAAAGTAAGAAAGCCATGTGACATCAACTATATCATGATTTCTGTTTTGAACCAAGGTATAATAGATGAAGTTTATTATAAAGCTAATATTTGACAATTTTTAAAAGAAAAGAATATGTCTAACAAAGAATCCATAACTGAAATAACTCCACAAATGTAGGTGCACTGAATCATTTTGGAAGCATTTTTTCAACTGCTTGGGAAGATAACTATTGACGTCATACATCCTTTTGGGGAAACTTAGTCATATTTGCTTGTTGTCACTGGCTTTGTACACATGTATGCTGTACATAATTCTAAGGGCCTTACATAAAGGAAGTCTTGGAATTCTCAACAATATTTAAATAAGATGCTCCCTATATTCATTTTCACATTTGAGGATCACTAAGTACCAAAGTTATGTGGAAGGCTGGGGTTAGAATATGGACATGAAATCTGTCTCCTAATATTATAAAGATAATTTATGTCATTTTGAGTTACAGTTTCTAAAGTAATAAAAAAAATAAGGTAAAACAGTAACAGAAAGACAATTTTCTATCTTTCCTAACTCTCCAACAGAAATTAGAGAATCCAGTAAAGTTACAGCAATCCCAGGATGATATAGGATTTTATAGGATCACTAGATGGTGAAAAACAAGATAAAATAATGGTTCCCCTGGAACAATGGGAAACAAAATCTATACATACAGATTATGATATAGCTGGAAAATAGTTTCCACTATGCTATGTGTTTGATATTTTAGGTTTGTTTACACAGCAACTTTCCTCTCTCAGGAAATGACTCTATTCCTACTTAAGGTTTTGCCACTTATAACCCAGCAACAAATAATGCTTCTAAATATACACAAGCATGATACTAAGAGTAACCAAGGCTACTTCCGTTGCCATAGGTGATAAATAACAATGCTCTTGGGAATAGTCAAACAATTTTGAACTTTTTCATACCTTTCCTAGAAGTCCTAGTTTGTAAAACATTAATACAGGATTTTTATATTTTTTATTTTTCACACTAAACAAATACACTTTTCCTCCTTGCAAGCCTGATTTTGAAAGAATCAGACACTCACAATTATTTTATAGACAAAAGTTTACTGCTTTGGCTTAGGTGTTTTCCTGCCTTTGGGTGTTGCTCTCTATTATTTTGGAAACTATATAGAAAAACAAGAAAAATACATTATGCTTTGGTTGAATTTTTCAAAGTCAAGCTGTCTTCAAACACAGTTTTCTATTCCATTCTTCACTGCTAATTAAAGTTTAATTATTGCACTTTAAATAACAAAAACATACTTTAATGTATATTCTCATTGAAACCAATGAAAACAGGTGTGTCTGCCATTGCTTTTTAAATTGTTTCCCAGTATTTTCCTTGGCTATTTTCATTATTGCCTTTGTTCCAGTCTTCTAATCAGGAATACAGTGTTACACAAAAAGATCTTCCTAAGATATAGGATGTTAGGCAGAAAAAAATAGATATATAATTAAAGATTTTCGTCTCTTAAGAGACTAAAAAGCTCAGAAGACATTTTGCTATTACTGGCACGGTTCTTAAGCTAAGTGAAATGCATGTAAATGTGACAGTTATTCCAAACAATAGTTATGGCTTATATTTATCTGCTTCAATGAGATGAGTAACTTTACTGTCAATGAAATCTCTGACAAGGTTGGAGGGCATATTGATTTTAGGGTAGGAAGGTTAATGTTAGAAAGCCAAGGGAGATTCCTAAAACAGCACTGCCTATCACTTATCAGTTAATTATACTTATGGCATATAAGTATATAAATAAATAAATAAATATGAATTGATTGAGAAATGTGTGACTTACACAATTGATTCAATGGTTACCAAAACCAGAAAACACTTCTCCTCATTTATATAAACTATTATATCTAGTGAGGATTCAAATATGTTTAGAATTATATTTTAACATTTATGCCAAATATTCGTTTATTTTTAACAGTTTATTTTTAAATTTTGTTGGTCGTGGGGCTTGAAATCTGGGCCTGGACGTTGTCCCTTAGCTCTTGACCTCAAAGCTAGTGCTCTACCACTTGAGCCACTGCCAGTTTTCTGGTGGCTCATTGAAGATAGTCTCAAGGAGCCGGCACCAGTGGCTCACGGCTGTAATCCTAGCTACTCTGGAGGCTGAGATCTGAGGATTGCGGTTCAAAGCCAGCTGGGACAGGAAATTCTGTGAAGCTCTTGTCTCCAATAAAACCAACAGGAAGTGGTGCTGTGGCTCAAGTGGTAGAATGCTCACCTTGAGCTGTAGAGCGTAGGGACAGTGCCCAGGCCCAGAGATCAAGCCCTACGATAAACCAAAATTAACAAAAAAAGTCTCACGGACTTTACTGCCTAGGCTGGCTTTGAACCATGATTCTCAGCCATCAGACTCCTTAGTAACTAGGATTACAAGCATGAACCACGGGCACCTAGCTACATAATTATTTTTTACACATTTATGAAGTATGGAGTGGTAATCCCATTCATTTATATGTTGTGTAATGATCAAGCTATATCATATCCATTAGTTTCTGTATGTAACATTTCTTTTTAGTGAGACTGCTCGAAAAGTTATCTTTTGGCTGAGATGAAATATCTATTCTTAACTATAATCACTTTGGTCCTTATGGTATAAAATTAATATATTTACCTTTAGTATTGGAAGTCTGCTAATTAAACTCATAGAAAACATGAATTGTATGGTGAGAGAGGTTCATGGTTCCATTACTTGTTTTAGGAAAACAATTATGCCTTTTGTTTTCAATTATATTTCTGCGGGAATGTGAATTATTCATTGATTTAACTGTTAAAGTTACTGTTACATTATATCAAGTTGATTCCAACTTGTATTTGAAAATTGCACATTTAACACAAATATGTTTCCACTTTTTTCTACCACATAACTAAAATAACAGTAAAGCAAAGCTTGGTGTTAGTGGCTCATGTGTAGAATCCTAGAAACTCAGGAGGCTAAAACCTGAAAACTTTGGTTCAATGTCAGTCTAAACAGACAAAAATGTGAAAACTTATCTCCAATTGTCCTGCAAGAAGGAGAAGATGAAGATGTAGCTCAAAGGATAGAGTGTGATCAACCAAGGAAGACAATTAAACATTGAGTTCAAGCCCTAAAAATGGCATAGACACACAAGACAACAATAAAAAGTACTATGAACATCAATAATGAAGACAAAATAGTAGAAAAAATCATGAGAAATATTGCATAAAGAGCTGGAAGACAGAAATCATTTGACAGAATTTTGATTCAGGAGAGAGAAAACTCACAGTCTCATTTGTACAATCTCATTTTACTCATTTGTGTTGAAACCTGGCTACTGTGTAACACGTGAAAGAGTAGATTGGATTACCTGACATAACAGACATTGCCTGTGACTGACTATGCACACAATTCCATCAGCGCAAGTTTTTGAAGAATTTGTCTTTCTTCCATCCTGTGTTTCTGGCTCCCTTATCAAATATTATATGCCTATAGGTGTGGATTCATTTCTGGGTCTTCAATTCTTTTCTATCGATGGAAATCTGTGCTTCTATTGGAAAGAATGGCATTACCACATTCCTGAGGAAATTGGCTTCTCTGTAAACTGAAAAGAAAATTTCTAAGTTTAGAAGATAAAATTGAGGAAAGTTTTGAACACTTAAAGTATAATATATAGTGCAAAATATGGGAGAGAAAATATATGATGAAAAGTAGAGTAGCTATCAATTGAAGAACTCATAAACAATTACCAAAACTATACAGGAGAGCTGGGATGAAGCTCAGTTGTAGGACTAGACTAATATATACAAAGCCATAGGTTCAATCTCCAAGAAGACCTAATAATAAGTTAATAAATAGTAATAATAAAATAATTACTTGAAATAAATGCTTTCATATTAGAGAGGCCTGAATCCTAAAACAGTAAACAAAATACCCTCAATTCTTGTATCCAATGACAAGAAACTACAAGGATGAAGAGGAAATAGTTTTCCTTTTCTCTCCTTTCTTTTCCTTTCCTGTTTTCTTCTTTTCTTCTTTCCTTTGGCACTACTGGTACTTGAAGTTGCTAAGGCTCTGACCACTTTAGATTATTTTTCAGATGAGGTATTCCTTTTTGTCCAAGCCTCCCTTGAGCAATACTCTCTTACCTATGGCTTCCACAAACGACAGATAACAGGGAACTTACCCTATATCTTGCTTTCTTTTTTGTAGTTTCTCACGATTTTTTTTGGTCAGAACTGGCCCAGAATATCAGTCTTCTAAATCTCTGCCTTCTAATTAGCATGGCGTGGTTCAATTAAACCTTGGACCCATACTATTTTTCATTGTAAACATTCAATATTGATTTCTGTTTTCTAGATATCATTAAATTCAATTGAGGTTAGTATGGATATTTATGATGTTATAAGAAGAACATAGAGAAATCCCTTGAACAGGTTTTTTTCAGTTACTTTAAATATTTATAGTATGAGATTAAAAGAAGAACATTTATATTTCACAAGTATTATGCAGACTTCTATTGTTTTAATGATTTTGTGCACACATTAAGTTCAATATAATTTTATCAACTCTATATGAATAGTTACAGACACGTTTCTTTCCCAAAAATAAGTCTGTCTCATGCTTCCTTTTTATATTTAAACCCACTACTTCTCTTGGTCCCACCCCAAACCTGTTTCATTCTGGAAACCAAAACATTTTTTTTTTTCTCCGACTTCTAGATTATGCAATAAATAAGCTTTTAGGATTGCCCTCAAATCTATGGTAGATTATTCCCTGTTGTTGTATGCCTTAATATTGTATTGTATTCACTCGATTAGCTTTTTGGTTCTGTTATTAGAGAATGTAGCACAATTCGTTTCCCATTCACCTGAAGAAAGCTTGAATTGATTTTCATTTCTTTAACTAGAGGAAATACTGCTGCTATACTCTAGGTGGTTGCATATTTTTTTTTTTTTTTTGGTCCAGTCGTGGGGCCTGGGCGCTGTCCCTCAGCTCTTCAGCTCAAGGCTAGCACTCTACCATGAGCCACAGCGCCACTTCCAGCTTTTTTTTTTCTTATGTGGTGCTGAGGAATTGAACCCAGGGCCTCGAGCATGCAAGACAAGTGCTTTACCACTGAGCCACCTTCCCAGCCCCGGTGGTTGCATATTTTATATTCTAGGAACCTGTCAAAATGTTTTCAGAAGTGGCTTTCCCATTTGAGATTCCTGCCAGCATCCAGTTTCTCTGTTTCTTGATAGCATTTAGTATGGGTGATATTGTACTATGTGCAGTAATTCTCATACATGTTTTATGATGTCATTTTTGTTTTAATGTGCATTTATTTGATGATTGATGATGCCTTTCTTGGGCTTATTTTTCACAAGATGTATTTTGCTAGTTTCTAATTGACGTTCTTTTTAACATTAGTTTATGAGAGTTCTATGTAGAGTATAATTTGAGGCATTCTTCAGGAATAGGATTTGCAAATATTTTATCATTGACTATAGGTACACTTCATCCACATTATTTTCATCATCATTATCATCATCATTATCATCATCTGTTGGGTCTTCATCCATCCCGCGAAAGATGGCCGGGGTCCGAGGAAATGTAAGTGCGGCAGATCACCCATTACCCAGCCTCCCTCAGCCTGGGAAACAATCAGACCCAGCAAGGAGTCAAGTCAAGCAGGAAGAAACTCGTTTTATAACACACAGCAGCCCTTTTAAAGCAAAAAAGAGCAGGTGGCATGGCAAGGGAAGAAGAGGAACCAATCACTGTCAAGGTCACACCCTATCATGAACCTAAGCTTCCACGGGCTGGGTATGCACTGAACAAAAGCAAATTGGGCTCTGCCCACTCAACTCCCTCTCAGCACCATCTTTGCTCCCCATGTGCCCTACAATCATCATCATCATTATCATCATCATCATCATCATAATCATCATTATCATCATCATATCATCATCATCATCATATCATCATCATCATCATCGTCATCATCATCACTGTTAGTAGTATTACTATTAGTTTTGTACGTGTATGTATGGTCCTGGGACATGAAGACAGGGTGCCTGAGATTTGCTGCAATTTGTTAACAATTTACCATTTCAGTCATGCCTCACTTCTGGCTTTTTTGCTGATTAAACAGAGATAAGATTTTCAGGGACTTTATTTTGTGGTTTGCCATTAAACAGCAATACTCACATCACAGCATACCAAGTAGTTAGGTTCAGATACACGAGTCTCCTGCTCCCAACTTCCATTCACTACTTGCATATGAGCTTTCACAGACTAAATTATTTTATACATTTTTGAGTTCTACTATATCAACTTTTCCTTTCCTACAATTTTAATGCCAAATTTATGTATGTTTCATCTCCAAAATTGTCAAGGCATCTTCCTTTGTTATACATTTACATCACTCTTTATCTTTTATATGCCACCTTCAAATCCTGCTTGAAGTTAATATTTGAATAAATTGTTATTTTGAGTTAATATTCACTTTTTAATTCTCCCCAATATTGTCTAACCTATTACCACTTATTAAAGAGAATGTCACTACACAATTGTTTGGTTTTATACTCTTATTAAATATTACTTGATAATAATTAAGTGGCTCTAATCTGGTGTTCTACAGACACATTGAGCTGTATAATCTTTCATCTACAAATATAAAAATTTTACACTAACATAGCTTTAATATTAGACAGAGAAATATATTCCAGTTTATTTTCCTTTGTCAATGACTCAAAGAGTGATGGTCAGGTGTTTTTAGAAATGTTCATAAACTTATAAATAAAACTGTGAACCTGGGCACTGTTAGCTCATGCTTATTATATTAGCTGGATAGGAGGCTGAGAGCTGAGGATTGCGGTTCAAGGCAGCTGGAACATGAATGTCTGTGAGACTCTTATCCCCAATTAGCCACCAGAAAACCAGAAGTGCTCAAAGGGTAGAGCACTCACTTTGAGCTGAAGAGCTGAGGAACAGTGCCCAGGACCAGATTTCAAGCCCCATGTATGACCCCAAAAAAGGAGTGTGGGGACAATTAATATCTTTGCTCAATTGTATCCTCCAATCCATAAAAAGTATATGTCTCTATTTACTTAGATTTTTGCTTTTATATTCAGCATTGCATAATTTTCAATGAGGGTGAGTCAACAACCCTTTAATACATTTTGACGATATGTGGAGATGGTACAAAGAAATTCACAGAAAACAGATGAAAAATAAGGGGCAATTGGAATGGAGAAAGATAGAAATGGGTTAATCAAGCCCTTGATCAATATGTGAGTGTGTAAAATATTTCAACAAAGTTTCTTTGTACAATTCATATACACCAATTAATAAATATCTTCCAAAGGCGCTGGTATTCAAGTATGTCATAAAGGATAAATACAGATTTTGTGGTGAAATGAAAGAAAATACATACTTATATTAATACTTATAGTAATAATAAACTAAGAAATTTGGTCAACTTTCTGAGGGCTCATGGCTCATTAGAATAGAAAGCCCTTTGTATCTAACATAAGAATAAAATGTTAGACGAGCCTATTTTTAAGACTGCTAATGCTATTGCCTTTTGAGTAAGTATTCTCTTTATTGTTGTTGTTGTTGCTGGTGGTGGTCATGGGCCTTGAACTCTGGGCCTGGGTGCTGTCCCTCATCTATTCAACTCAAGGCTAGATCTCTACCACTTGAGCCATAGCTCCACTTCTGGTTTTCTGTAGGTTTATTGGAGATAAGAGTCTCATGGACTTTTTCTGCCCAGGCTGGCTTTGAACCACGATACACATTTCAGCTTCCTGAGTAGCTACAATTATAAAGTGAGCCACCGGCACTGGGCTGGAATCAGTATTCTTAGTATAAAGAAAAAATACAAGTGATTTGGAACCAAGCAGTAGAAGGCTGCCGTTTTGGCTTCAGAAGAGAGCTGGCTGGTATCTTATGAGTAGATAGATTTAGGAAAAATTGAACATATAAGTCCACATGGAAGGCTACAAAACATTTTAGTGAAGTTCCAAAAATGACAAGGACATGAATTGCAATAACTAGCTTGGTAATAAGGGACATGTTTGGAAGTTTGGTCTCTATTGTTACTTTTGTAAATGTACAATGTCATTTTATTCATTTTTGTTATTGTTGTTTCCTTAGTATGTTCTTTCCCCTATGGAATATCCCCTGTTGTCACTGTACTCGATTTTGATACCCTGCATCTTGCATATACATTTCTAATCTGGGGCGGGTAAAGGGAATTACAAAACGCTGAAACAAGGACACAGGATGACCCATTGCAACACAGATACCAATAAGAATATATTGGAAATCAACCTTACCACTTCATGCTGTGAAGAGTGGGGAGAAAGGAATGTGGGAGCTGGGGGAGGGAAGGGATAGTGGGACAACAACAAGGAAGGAAAGGGGTAATAATGATCAACAAGTAATGTAATCATTGCCTTACTCATGTAACTGTAACCCCTCCGTACAACATTTTAACAATAAAATGAAATAAAGTAAAATCAATAAAGGGCACGTTTGGCAAATAAAGTAAAATGCTAACTTACAGACGTATGAAAATAATAATAAACATATATGTCTATATACATGTATGTACACATCTGTATATTCATATAAATGTATACATATATAGGTATTTGTGTATGTACACATATAAGTATGAATATATTTATATGCACATAGTGTGTATACATATATATTTGTTTAAAGAGACTTGAATAAGAAATATATTAATGTCTATGAAAAACTTTAGCCATCCTGCCTATGAAAAGCTTTAACTATCCTGAATATGTTATCAAAAATCCAAATACATATCTTTATAATAATATACCAAAATCCAAAGAATATATGGAAAAATCATACCATACCTATACATTGAATACATATAGAGATTTGTGGAAATAGAAAAAACAACAATAGAATAGCAGTGCACAATCAATATGTAGAAATTGGAATCCTTATATATTGGTGCTTGACACTTAAAGTGATATAGTCAGTTTGTTAAACATACTGGCAATCTAAGATATTACACATAGAGTTGTCTCTATGATCCAGCATTTTGAATCACAATTTCATATACAAAATATATTTCAACATATGTCCAATGAAACACATGTACAATTATATACATAAGAAACCCTTCTATAATAACATATAATAAAATATTGAAATGCCATGGAGGGCATCAAAGAATTACACACACATACAAATCAATATGGTATATCCCTAGGAAAAATTTATATGGACTTGGTTTGGAAACTAATTTTACTTAGGAGGAATGGATAAAATAGATTTCAATTTCTAATTATATGAGCTTTTTATAATGGATACAGCCGAAGTGGTAGACTATGAATTAATGGTTGTTCAAGTGGAGGGTAGGTTGAAATGATGACAGGAAGTGACTAATAATAGATATTGGCGTACTTTGAGAGGGTAGTGATGATAAAATATTCTAGAATTGAAAGTGATATTCATAGTCCAACTCTTTAACAGTCTATTAATCATTGTACTTTATCAAAGAATTACAGATTGCATTTGCATTAACCTTAAGAAAAAATTTAGAATAGTAATGGGTGTATCTGAGTGATAATTTAGAATTTATAATCACAGAATTCTATAATGCGTAAATTTAATATGTCGATGAATAAGACTATCAATAAAATATGATCTGTGATATATCTTCTGAGTCACTGTTTATGATATTGCAAGTCAGTGAATACTCTACAAAATTATGTAAATTGAAGAATGAGATAGGACTGAAAAGAATGAGGGATAATGATCATCAAGATGCATTGCATTGAGCTGGGAATTTGGCTTAGTGGTAGTCTTAGGGGAATAGTGTGAAGCCCTGGGTTTGATTCCTCACTTCTCCATTAACAAAAAATGCTGGAACTGGCACTGAGACAGAAGTGCCAGTGTGGGAAAAGAAGTTCGTGGACATTGCCAAGGCCCTGAGTTCAATCCCCAGGACTGGTCAAAAAGAAAAAGATGCATTGTATTAAGATAGGCACTAATGGCTCATGCCTGTAATCCTAGATACTCAGGAGACTGAGGATTGAGGTTTGAAGCTAGCCCAGGTAGGAAAGTCTGTGAGATTCTTATACCCAATTAAATGTCAGAAAAATCTGAAAGTCCTACTGTGCCTCGAGTGATAGAATTCTAGTGTTCATCAAAAGGAGGTCATGCACAGCACCCAGACCCAGAGTTCAAACCACAGGAGACAAGAAAGAAAACAAAATAACTCACTAAACACTATTCATAAACTGCATGGTCAAACAGCAACTCCCATGCAACCACTTAAAGTGAATTAAAATATGATTAAAATAGAATACAAGTCATTTTGTGGACCAAACATAGATAGAATACAAAGGTTGTTTACAGGGACAAAGTAAATTTTATCTCAGTTAGAGTTGAAATTTGTTCTTCAGTCTTCTTAAATCTTTTATGAAACTGACAATGCTGCCAATTATAGGTCAATTTCCTTGAGGAACACACTGAATTCTGCTTTCTTTTCATATCAAACCATAGAGGTGAATTTTTTGCCTCTTTTTGGAGTATATCTGATATTTTAAATATATTTGTCCTAATATAATATTGATCCAATTAGGGTGATTCATTAGGGTGATGTTAGTCAGATTTTTTTCCAGTAAATCCTAACCCTTATAATAAATGAGAGCATGCTGTGTCAGTCTCCTATTAATATGACAAACTATTTTATAAAATTAATTAATAAGGGGGAAAGATTAATCTTGGCATCTGATTTTATACATTTTATACATGCTTTCGGTTGGTGGTGGCACAGAACCCAATGTAAGGAATTTGTGATGGAGTATGTGTATTCATGGAAGACAGAAAGTAAATAAGAGGAGGAATAGGATTGGGAGAGAGAGAAAGGTGAGGAAGGGAAGAGGGAGAAGGAGAAGGAAAAGGAGAAGGAGACAGAGAAGGAAAAGAAGGAAGAAGAGGAAAGGACTTTGATGTTAACATCTTCTTTGATCACAAGTTCTCAGTTACCATACCTCTACAACTGTGCCCACCTGAAAAGGTTCACCATCTATTTATGGCAACAGAGGGAAAGCTAATTATTAATCCCAATCTTTATGATTTCAGATTTAACTTCTAGGATGGTGGGTAGATACTTCTATACAAGTGTGATAACTTCTGTTCCTAAATATTTACTTGAATTAATCAGATAAGCTATTTGACATGTAGTTGGTTTGATTATACCAATGTTGGAGAGATGAATGAAATATTTTGAATGCAAATACATTTTATTTAACAGATAAAGAAGCTTCAAGAGATTTCATTTTGTGACCTTCAAAAATGACTATTGCATTCAACTTACAATGACTTGAACTTTTCATAATTTTATGGCATTTCCATTGAAAGTATTTTGTCATCTATAGCGAGGTTCATTCTTTCTAGTGAAGGAAAAATGAATGCTATCACGATCATTTATTTCTTAATTATTCTATAGAGAGTAGGTATAATATGAATTTCCTGCCATTCAAAAATAAGTTATATTCAAGTTTATAGGAATAATTGGAAAAGTCATGTAATATCTTGCTTTAGTTATCTCATATTAAGATTAATTCAATTTCTAAAAATCACTGTTGATAGAAAATACATGAAATTCAATTTTTGTCTGAAATGACTTGGTACTCAAACCTGAGAAATACACGACCATTAACTATGATTTCTATATACTCAAAAATATATGAATCTGCATTTTTATGTAAAAATTTTTGGGTAAAAGAAGAGAAAATCATATAACTGCAATAGATAATAATCAAAGTTAATGACAAATTGCTCCATTCATCCTGAGAGAGCCTATTGATTTTATCTTACATGAGAAATTTGATTAATGATCCCTTTGTTGCTTTTGAATAATAGAGTATTTCAATTTGTCCAAAGATTCTGTCATTTAAACCTTCAAGTGTATATTTTTTTCATAAAAATGAAAAGTATTTTTCCACAGTGCAGGTTCATATTTAACAAGTAAATAAATATCTAAATTTTAATTTATTAAATTGAACCTCTAGAATTCAAATAATAAATTTATTTTATTCTTAGATATATTATATCTACGCTGAATATGTGTGTCTCAAGATTGTAATCCTTGCTACTCAGGAAGCTGGGGTCCAAAGCCAGCTTTGGCAAGAAAGTTTGTGAGACACATCTCAATTAATCACACACACACACACACACACACACACACACACACACACACACACACACATAGAAAGCCAGAAGTGGAGTTGTGGATCAAACGTAAGGACACTATCCTTGAGTGAAAAAAACTAAGATATAGGCCATGTGTTCAAATCACAAGAATAACATACACCCACATGCACACACATGCACATTATGTCTAAATTCTTATTTTAGTTTGAAGAAATAAACAATGTCATGAATAGTAATATTTGTTTCATATCCTGCAACTTTTATGAAGTGGTTTTTAGTACAATTTGCTTTAAGATATAACATAGGTCATTAAAATTAATATTAATCTAGTTAATATTTATAATTACTCATAACACATTGGTATTTTATGTATACACTTGAGACATATTATGAGTAAAAGAAAGAAAGGAAGAATAGAAGAAAAGAAAGAATGAAAGAAAGGAAGAGAGAGAGAAAGAAAGAAAGGAGGAAAGAAGGAAAGAAAAGAAAAGAGAGCAAAAGAGAGAGGTAGGGATGGAGGGAAGAAGGGAGGAAAGAAAGACAGAAGGAAGGAAGTAAGAAAGGAAGAAAGGAAAGAAGGAAGAAGGAAAGGAAGGAAGGAAGGAAGAAGGAAGGAAGGAAGGAAGGAAGGAAGGAAGGAAGGAAGGAAGGAAGGAAGGAAGGAAGGAAGGGACAAAAACAATATAATTTATAAAATCTGTTATTTAGCCCAACATAAACTTCATGTAAGTTAACCCTTTTGTAAACGCAAGGATACAATTGTCACTTCTCTGCATGTTTTCCATGCATGAATGAAACCAACAAAGGAAGGATCAGAAATAACGAGATGGATCTGTTTGCATGTCTAGTAAATATGTACACAAATCTTTTCTCATTTTCTATACATCATCAAATAACTATTTGCATTGTTATAAATATTCTAAAAATTGATGTAACCAAAGTATGTCAATATATTATATAATGTGAACACTAGTATTTATAATGTTATTAATATTACAGTCTTCATATTATATTAATTATAACAATTATATATTTTATCAGAGAAATTAGCATACTCTGATTTGGTGTCTGTGGGAGTCTTAATAGCAGACAGCAATTAAAATCTAAGGAGATCTGTATTTCTGGAAGTAGTTAACTCATTGGAGATTGTTCAAATACATCAGAAGGGCCTTAGAAAGGCTGAACATGTTTACATGATTACCTATGATGTGACTCAAGAGCCACAAAACAATCATATTTCACTTTGTCATCACTACAATTATTCCCATTGTAAGAATCATTCACATAATTTACACAATATAGGTTTGTCCTTAAGTTATTATTATCTATGAAATAATATAGAAATGATACACTACACTGAGTTAAAGAAAAAGTTGCATAATGTATTGGACACTGTAACTCCTTCCAATTACACGCATTGAAATTCTATTCCCCTGATTGGTGACATTGGAATCAGACTTTCAGAGATGACCCTGCAATAATGATCCTGATAAAAGAAGCTCAATATAACTAGTCAGCAAACAGATTATAATGAACCAGAAAGTAGACCCCTATAAGACAAAGGTTTGCTTTGAATAACCATTTTTATAATCAATGTTCAAGCTTCTAGAGTATGGGTAATATAATCTTGATGTTTTTAATCCACTTATTTTGAAGTATTTTCTTATAACATCCCAATAGAGAACAAAAAGCAATGTAGTATTGATTTAAATTTCAAATTTTTTTAAAAAACTATTCATAATGTTTTATTATTTGAACTTTATTCTCCAAACCTCCAGGTTACAAATATTATTAAATGGGAATTGAATTGAGGTTCAATGCTCTATTCAACTATCATAATTAACATTTGGAATATTTTTATTATCTTTAAGTATTTGTACAAAGGAGTTGCCATTCACTGAAACAGTTTATGAATACAGTGTCACCCCTTTCAACATTCTCATCCACCCCTCCCAATCAACCCAGTCCTTACTTATCTCAATATTATGTTTTGTATGGTATTACTTGCCATTTAACAAAACATTTTATGTATACAATACACCTGGAATTGTGTTACCACTTCAACAACTTTACTCCCATTTCACACTACCCATTCTTTTGTATATTTCAATTCTGGGAAGTATGCAATGGATTCTTGCCTGTATTCTATCCTTTTCAATTTCCTACCCCTCTCACCTTGCCCCCCACTGTCCTCTCTTGTAATACACATTTACTGGTATTTATTTTGTTGGGTTTTGACTTAATCTTTTAAGAGAACTATACTATTTTCACTTGCCATGGACTCTGACACTTCAGATAATACATTTACCTCCTTGCATATCAGCCAGTATGTTTACTTTTACATTTATACGCACCTTCTGTCTACCAAACTTAAGGAAAATCATGCAACCTAATTTTCTCTGGTTCCAGTTAATTTCACTTAATATGATTATTTCTAAGTCTTTCATTTTCCTTAAAATGGTGCAATAGGGGCTGGGAAGGTGGCTCAGTGGTAGAGCGCTTGCCTTACAGGCATGAGGCCCTGGGTTCGATTTCTCAGCACCACATAAGCAAAAAGAAAAAAGCCGGAAGTGGCACTGTGGCTCAAGTGGTAGAGCACTAGCCTTGAGCTAAAGTGCTGAGGGACAGCGCCAGGGCCCCAGAGCTCAGGCCCCATGACTGGACTGCCCTCCCCCCAAAAAATAATGGTGCAATATTGTTTTTTTCTGATTGATGAATAAAATTTGGTTATGTATGTATATATACAGGCATACTTGTAAATAGTGATCAATAAAATTATACATATATATAATTCATATACACGCACGCACACAATTCTTGATCCCTTTTTGCAGTGAGAGACATCTGGGTTGATTCCATATGTTGGCTATAGAAAATAGTGCAACAATGAACATGATTGTGCTGGCAACTTCAGTGTGGTCTTCTGCTCTATTGGATAAATGGCAATAAGTGGAATTGCTGGATCGTAGGGAGCTCTCTATTCAGTTTTGTGAGCAACCTCCATAGTGTTTTCCAAAGTCGTTGAACAAGATTACATTACCACCAACAATGTAATAGCGTTTCTTTTAGATCACTTCCCTATCAGTATCTGTAATTGTTCGTTTTTTCATAATGGCATTGTAACAGGAGTGAGAAGAATCTCGGTGTTGTTTGGATTTGCATTTTTTTCATGGAGAGAGATATGTCTATTTGTCATTGTTACTTTTCTTCTAAGAAGTTCTCCTTAAGTCATTATCCCATATATTAATTGTGCTCTTGTTAATTTGATCTGTAAATATGGTTTAGTTATATAAACCCTTGTCTAATGCTTAGTTAGTAAAAATCTTCTTCCATTCTATTCTCTTTCTATATACCCTGTTAAATTTTTCCTTTCCCATGAAGAAACTCTTCAGTATGATGCAACTCTATTCACCCAGAAAAAATGATATTGCACCATTCATAAGGAAATGGAAAGACTTGGAACAAACCTATATTAAGGGAAGAAAGTCAGACTCAAAGAATATAGGTTGCCCAATTTCCCTCATTTGTTGTATTAGAATGTGCCTCTAATTATACAACTTAAAACACTTGGATGGTAATAGAGAAAACATTACATTTGGACATGATAAATTACATTGAATTCTGAACTTTTATACAGTAAGATCAAAGGAGGATGCCCTTTGGAGAGGATCACAAAGGATCAATAGGTATATGAATATTATCATATAAAATAATGTTCATCATATTCATCTCCAAGAAATGATAATGAGAGTTTTTATTTATTATTTTGCTTTTTCCATCTGAATTCGGATGCTGTTTTTTGTTTTAATTTCTGCACCTTTGGTCTTATATGTAAGTTTGGAAAGGACAAGGGGAAACACAGAAATGGTGGGACAAAGGGTGAACAAATGTAGCAATGCCACTCAATAGACACTATCTTGTAATGAACTATACAACTTATGGGGGAGGGAGGTTGAAAGGGAAAAACTGGGAGAACATGAAGGAAGAGGTGACTCTGCTGAAAAAGAAATGTGCTCATTATCTGACTTATGTAATTGGATCCCTTCTGTACATCATCTTTACAAATTAAAAATGGACCTCATAAACAGGCCAGAGTAGTTATATTAATATTAGATAAGATTTGCTTTAATGTATTCCTTCCCTTACACATGTAACTAATCTCTCTTTAAATCATCCTAACAACAAAATAATTTTTTAAAATAACGAAATATAAAACTTGACAGGAAATCAAAAAACACTTAAAAATTTAGGTTCAAATTGCAAGTAAAATTTAGACCTACACTCTGAGCAAGAGTTAGGATAAATGTGAAAAAAGAGGCTTGCTAACGTGATGATTCAGTTATATGTAGGCTTAGGCAAAGTGATCTAGTTAGAGTTGGGGTTGAGATGAAAAAAAGACGTAAGATATTGTGTAAAACTGTCACATATTTTAAGAAGAATGAATCAAAGTTAGAATGAATGAAAACGAATGTCTGTGTTACATTCAAGATTCAGATATAATTTGGTTTAAAGAGTGAGATACTTTTTTGTTCTGTTTAGGGTAAGGGAAGGATAAGCTTTAGGGTAAATTTTAGTTTTCCACTAAGAAATAGAAGCAAAAAAATGTGCGATTGAATAAATTCCAAATAATTTTCCTTACATTAACCAGTTGGTGTTAAATCAGTCTGTGCTTAGGATTAGGTTTCTGGTTAACCAGGGTTGAGGATAGAGTAAAGAAATGGGTTAAACTTGTGGCTCATGCCTATTATCCTAGCTACTCAGGAAGCTGATTTCTGAGGATCACAGTTCAAAGCTAGCCCAGACAGGAAAGTCTGTGAGACTTTTATCTCCAATTAACCACCAGAAAACTCAAAAGTGGTGCTCTGGCTCAAGTGGTTCAGCTCACACCTTGAGCTAAAGAACTCTGGATCGTGCCCAGGCCCAGAGATCAAGCCCCACGCTGGACAAAAGAAAAAAAAAAGAAATGTGTTAAATGTTAAGTAAAGCTGAATGTTATTTAGGTTCTAGGAATTCAGGAAAAACAGGCATAATGGAAGTACAATGTATTTCATAATATCAGGATTTGAGATCAATGGGTATAATGATTCCTGTTATGAAACAAGATACATTCAGAGATAAGAGTGAGAAAATCTGTAGGGTTTAAGAATACTTGTAATTTATTTCAAGAATTGCAAGTGGAATTTCAGTTAGGATTCCACAAAACAAGCATTTTTCATAAATTTTTGAAATGGGATACTATTAGTCTCAAGGTTATGGTTAGGATTCCAGCCATGGTTAGCGTTAGAGTGAAGGAGAAAAACTGAGGCTGAAATTCAAAGTAAATTTTAATGTAATCCTGGTATGAATTACAATGAATGTGAACTAGAGTATTGCTATTAATATTAGATTCTACTTAAAATTAGGCTTATGTTTATTCTCAATGTTCCAGTTAAGATTATGTTTAGGTTAGAAAATGACTAAGATATTGGAAAAAATTGAAACCTATATTTGGAAGGTTTATTTGAATCAAGTTAGGATTAGTGAAAACTAATTAACTTGTGTTAGTGTTATTGTCATATAATTTGGATTAAGACCAGGGTCAATATTTTGTTCTGATTATGATTACTGTTATGAATAAGTTTTTACTATAAAATTGAGTTTTCACTAACAAGAATAATAAAAAATATGACAATGAACATTAACTAGAGCATTATCATTATATTTATTTCTTAGTGTTCCTTCTTATAATGATTAATGAGAGTTTTCCAGCCAGGTTTAGGTTGAAAGCGTTAAGTAATGGACTAGGTGGTAAGTAAATCTGAAACTGTTTTAGGGTACAGGGGTTCAGAAAAAGGTAGGATCAATAGAAACTACAGTATTTTTTCTGATAAGATAATTTGAGGACAAGTAATAAAATGGTTCATGTTAGGGAACAAGATAACTTCAGAGGTAGAGTTAGGAAATTGTTGGGAATTATGGCAAACTGTACTCATTTCCAGAGTGCAAACTGGAGTATTCATTAGAATGATTAAAAACTAGAGTCATTTTCTTAAACATTAGAATTGGACCATAATTAGGGTGAAAGTTAGGTCTCAGTTCCAGCTGGGATTAGTGTTAGCATTAAGGAAAACATCATTTTCAACATAGTGTCTTCTGAGTATCATTGTTGAAATGGTTTATCTTATGATGAACCTAAATTTTCTATTTCTCTAATCCTAATTCTAATTCTTTCTGGGATGCTAACCTTAACCATAAAACCAGAATAATAATGGTAGCTCAATTCAAAAGTTAAAAAAGTTTATTCATCCTATTAATCCACTGTACATCTTGAGTTAAGTTGCAGTTTAGCTTAACTTTTCCAAATTAGTTTATATGCACATATATAAAGATGTAATTTTATGTCAAAAACAAAAGATCTTTGGAGGTAGGAGTAATGAAAAGGAAATAGAGGGAGTATAATCAAATACTTTAAATATATTATGGAATTGCCACTTCTGACAATTAATATCCATTAACAAAATAACTAAAAATTAATAAAAAGTACACTGCCTTCTAGTGTTCTTTAAGAGAGCCATGACATGTCTTGTGAAAGTAATACTTACGTTAGATAAACTTTGTTCATGCATAATTTATATTGTTATTGGCCAATTATTTAACTAAATGAATAAAAATATATGAAATAAGATTCCATGACAAAAAATATAAAACAGTTACTTAGTAACTGTTTGAGAAATAGTTATAGTCATGCGTTTTTGGAAACTGAATTTCTATTTCCCTACAAATAAATGAATTAGGTTTACTAATCTAGTATTTGTAGTAAGTTTAGAGAACATAATTGGCATGAAAAACATCTAAAAGTACACCTTCTCTTGAATGAGTGATATTTTAAACATTGTCTTTTATTCAAATGAATACTTAGATTTACATTTCAGAATATTGCAATTTTATCTCCTTTCAGAACAAGTACTTGCCCTGCAATTAAATGTATTAGCATATTCAGATGTTTAAAAGCTAATTTTTCTGTTTTATATGTAGCTCTACGTATTCAGAATGACATGATTTTTTATTCATAAATGTCTATCCTCATATTTTTGCTTCACCAATATAAATTGTCTAATGAGGTTTTAGTGAAGGCTCCAGTAAGCAGAGTGGTCAAAATCACTTTCTGAATTTTAAATTTTAAATCTAATAATTTTTAGGCTTTGATAATATCATTTTTAGTCTCTTCAGAGCAATTAAGCTAAAATAAATACTATTTTTAAACATTTCACTCACATTGTAAATAGTATTAACATAGGTCAAAAAGAGACTAATTATTTAAGATTCAACATATTTGGTGATCTTAGTGTGAAGAATGTAGAGAGTAGAAGGTTTTTATATTCAATAAATATTTTTGGTTAAATTAAATCATATATCTGGATTTCTAATTTGAAGGTTAATCACATGGAAACAGGAAAACAATAAAGGAGTAATTACTTTGGGATCATTTTTCTTCTTAAAATTATGAAGCAAAAATATATCTAAGAATATATTTTTCAATAAAATGTTTCAACTCTTAGTAAAGTGCATTATACTTTAATATAAAGTTTTTCTCAAAATAGAAATTCTGCAACTAATCTAATGTATGTTTTCATGCACAAAATTCTGTAACTTCTAGACATGATCCCTATTTACATTTATTACAAACATCTGTTATTATACAAATCATCCCTGTACACACTAATTTATGTAAGATAATATTCTAACAAAATTATCTTTTTTCCTGTCTCCAACCGGGAAGGATGATGTGCTGAAGTATATTAAATGAAAGTACTCTAACAAAGAGTCTTTATGGAATGAAAATTTGCAACATGTGGATGTTCTACTTGGCTGAACAGGAATTCTTGTTTCTACAGTGCTTTCTTACCTTTTAATCACACAAGGAAGGCCACAACATTTGAAGTTCATATGAAGGAATTTCATTCCTAAATGATGTGGCAATCCTGCTCAAAAGTTTGATCTTATCAGCTTGCTGGCTGATCTAGTTCTTTATCCTATGTTCCATATTTTTAAGCATATTAGTTATTCAGCTGTGAGTACATTGCATGAGACTCCTGAATTCACAGCTATTGCTGTGTAATAGAAGAGAGGAAAAAGTTTATATTAATCTCCAATTCCTCCCTTTAACCGTCAATATACCAATTAATTGTCAAAACAATCATGTAAGATGTTAATTCATTTTTCCCTTTCTAATTAGAGATTAAGCAACTGCTTTTAGCAGTTAAAAGTGGATTGTGTTACAGATACAAAAATCTTCTTCTATAGGCTCATGAATTGAATACTTGTCTTCCTATATTGAAAGCACAATTAACATTTACAGTTTTCCAGGTATTTTGCTTACCTATCAGTTCTGATTGATCATAAATCCTCTTATGAATTTTATAGTATTTTTGAATAAATCACACTATTTGCATGTACTTATCATCTTGAGGAAAGGCAGTCTACTTTTATATTTTTATTCTATGTGACAAACCCTTATTTTTTGTTTCCCTATATGCTGAAAAAATGTATCCATGGAAACAAGATATTAACAGCAAATCTGTGTGTAATTTTCATTTTTCAAATATATTTTAAACTTTGTTTTGACTAGTCATTTTTTAACAATGAGTGATATTCATGAACACTAACATTTTGGTGCTTTTAAGTAAATTGAGACTTGATGTGGTATGGTAGTTCTTGCGTCTAGTTGATTTAATCATTAGATTATTCATGTATAAACATGTGCATTGCACTTTTTAATTTTTTTAATCTTTTTTTGGAGGGGTCCGGTCATGGGGCCTGAAATCTGGGCCTGGGCCCTGTCCCTCAGCTCCTCAGTTCAAGGCTATCACTCTACAACTTGAGCCACAGCGCCACTTCTGGCTTTTTTTTCAGCTTATGTGGTGCTGAGGAATCGATCCCAGGGCCTCATGCATGCAAGGCAAGCACTCTACCACTGAGCCACCTTCCCAGCCTTGACTTTTGTGTTTTTATATATAAAATAGTCCCCAAGGTTTTACTTTAAAGTATAATGGGGGAGGGTTGTCTTCATGTTAAAAACTTTATATATATTTCAATTAAAGTATTAGAATGGATTTATTGATTAAAACATAGAAAAGAGTAAATAGTCATGTTTCTTGCTTTGGACTGTATAAGTTTCATATGAATGCAGCTCAAGATGAGACTGAGAGATAAATTCATATACATATCACTGAGGTTTACATCACAATATAGGAAATATAGGTATTTTAAGGAATTGGTTATTCAAAGCCCTTGATATATAATGGAGGAAGAATGGAATTGAAAATAGCAGAGGATAACAAATCAATATGCAGGGATTATGATTTTATAATACTAATATGAAAGAACTGAAGCTTTAGTCTTCTGAAAAAGAAAGTTTAGCTTGTAAATTCAGTATAAGGCATCAGCTGTGATGAGTCTAATATCTTTCCTCCAAGATATCCAAGAGTACTATACTCATCCTCTGAAAAGTAAATAAGTAATTTTTTTTTTTTTTTTGTCGGCCATGGGGCTTGAACTCTGGGCCTGGGCGCTGTCCTTCAGCTCTTCAGCTCAAGGCGAACGCTCTACCACTTGAGCTACAGCGCCACTTCCGGTTTTCTGGTGGTTTATTGGAGATAGGAGTCTCAAGGTCTCTCCTGCCCGGGTTGGCTTTGAACCGCGTTCCTCAGATCTCAGCCTCCTGAGTAGCTAGGATTACAGGCGTGAGCTACCAGCGCCCAGCTAAATAAGTAATTATTTTAATAAGCTTTGCTTAATATTAATTTACTTGAAGCAAAAAGGTTAAAATGTCTGCTCTTTCTTTCAATGTAATAATATATATTTCATATCATTACTGTCTCTTCATACAAGCCTGAAATCACTATTTCAACGTAACATAAACAGAAAAACAACAATAACCGGAAGTGAACAGACAAAATATTACCTCCTCTAGGACACAAGAACATAGGCAATACTCAGGAAAATTTATAGCTTTGAGTATATACATCAACAAATTAGAACAATCTTAATTCAGCACTAATAATACACCACTAGGTCCTTGAAAAACAGGAACAATGCAATTCAAAAACTGGTAGATAGAAATCATACAAATTAGATTAAAGAAATAAATGAATTAGAGTCTCAGAAAAACATACAATCATAATTGACTTCTAACTACTAGTAGCTCAAAAATTCGCCCAATGAATGTAAATGTAGCTATTTTCAGAGATAGACTCAACCAGCTCAAACCAGTGAACAAAACATACTTGTACGATTCTAAGAAACAATGTTTTGTTCGACTTTTTAAAATAAATTTATTCTGTTGTTAAGTTGATTTATAGATGGATTACAATTACATGAGTCAGGTAATGGGTACATTTCCTTTTATGCAATGTCTTCAGTTCCCTCATATTTTCCCATTCCCTTCCTTCTTTCCCCACTCATGTGTTAAATAGTTCACTTTCATCAATGTTCAAAGAACTCCACTGCTTCATTTTTTCACCCTTTCCCTAAAGCTCTGTGCCCACCCCCACCTTTCTGAAGATGTATAATGAATATACCATGCATAAGGTAAAGAAGACAGAATCATCACAAACTATAAATAACAACAACATACACTAAACAAAAAACAGAGTCTTCTGTTTCCATACCTTATAGTTTGTTTCAGGATGTTTATCATGTTATATAAATGTAATTGTTTTTATAATAAAGTCAATTCTGGAATTAAGGTGTGATAAACTTATAATTTTCTTTCTATTTAGTAATGCTTTTATTTTACATTAATGTTGTAAGTAACATAATTCAAATCCTAGTGAAATTTGAAGGTTCAGATTTAAAGTTAAATATTCAAAAGCTCTAAAAGTTCCATTTTGGCAACCAAACTGAAAAGCAGGCATGTTTTATCCTTAGGAATGTCATTATTTCATATGCAATTTTCATATGTAATTTTACCTACGTTTTCCCTTATATGATAACAGATTATCTGCTAATCAGAGAGATACAAAAAGATTTTTAATTATGATATGAAAAATGCATCGACATGAATGAATGAAATCAGGGAGTAGATGGCCCAGAGCGGGGTGGTTCTGTTAAATATTCTCACGATTTTGAATGATCTGGTGGTTTTGTATGTGTGGAATTATGAATGTATTTTATGTCTGGACAAGAAAATTTGATTAATTGATCATTGTCTGATACCCAATATCTGGAATCTAACCTGAGTCAGAGTGGTAAGTGTGTGTGTGTGTGTGTGTGTGTGTGTGTGTGTGTGTGTGTGTGTGTGTGAGTGTGTGGGTGTGTGAGTGTGTGTGTGTGTGGGTGTGGGTGTCTCTCTGTCTGCCTGCAAGTCTGGATTTAGAAGGAAGTATCTTATTTCCCTGAGGGTATGTACTTAATTCTATTAGGTATATTCCATTAATGGCAGCAGATAAAATTAATTAACATTTTTGCCATATATTTATGCTCCTATGATTGCATGAAAAAACTAAAAATTATGTTTGGGGTATGAGTTTGTAAAAGGTCAGCTGAAAGTATAAACATTTGGAATCTTGAGAACAATATCAATGGCAATCATTTCAGTGTAAATAAATTTTGACAAAACTTGCAGTGATAGGTAATCCTATATCAAAATTCAATATTTATTGATTTTCCATAGCTACACTATTCTATAAATTTGTAGGAAAACAAGTTAAATTATAGAATCATAAAAGTAATGTGATTATTTATTGCAAACAGTTTTACAGTTAGGTCCTGATTGTAAGCTTTAGGATCAACAGAAAAAAAACACAATATACAACATGGAGTTAGATATTTTATAATGAAGCATATTTTAATATACTCTACATTGTTAGAAAGAAAAGAATGTTGGGTTAGCTTTATAACCTACCATAATAAGTGATATTGTCCATTTATTAAGCAGAAAGGCTTACTCAGATTTACAAGATTGAATGTTTCAGCTGGTTTCATTGCTTTGGTGGCCAGTGCCAAGACAATGTCAAGGAGGGGAGTATGTCAAAGAGAAATGTTTTTTTACCTAGAATGATTAAAAGATAAAAGAAGAAAGAAGATGAGAGTCTATTTTCTCATGGGTTTCACTCTGAAGAACTTAATCTCCAGAAGAACTATTCAGGTATGCTCCACAGTCTGGGAGGAATTGGAATGTCATTTTTCTTTAACACATAGGTCTTTCTGGGGCATTCTAAAATCAAATGGCAACATCTTCACCAATGATAATAACTTGTCCAGGGGTGGAAGCCACTAGATATTTCTATAAATTCTAATCAGATCTCAGCAGACTAAATATTTTAGGGAATTCCTATTAAAATATTCACTTGCAGACTGACTGGGTCTTCATAATGTGTATCTGTGTGTTTATATGTGTGTGTTTGAATAAACTAATAAAACAATGTGGCAGATAAAAGTATTAGTATGGTCTTTTGTTTTTCTTCTCATACTATGAAAGCCTATCACAATTCCCAATCAAATCCCATCCAAGATTCAAACATTAATGCTGTCCCAAAATTTCTTTATGTTAACCTAAGTACATCCATCTCATTTCAGATGGCCATGGTATAGGAAAATTTTAAGTCTTCCAATTATGTTGTCACCAAGGAAACAACATAAAATATTTCTTTTAAAAATACCTAGAATGTAGAACATTTTAGCCAGAAAATTGAAGGAGTATACATTATAGGATTTAATTTAATTATTTAGTCACATAAATGGATATTCTCTATCCCCAACTCAGAGCCCTTTTAAACTACATAATTGCACAACTCATCTATTACTATCTTCCATGAAGACAATCCTTGCTGTAAACAAACCAGATGTGGTGAACAAATTAACATGTACACCATTGTTACATGCTGCTGTTCTAAAGCATGGAAGTGAAAGAGAATTTAATGCCTGTGAAGAACTGATTCTAAGGATTATGGAAAGTGATTACTTTGCACCTTAAATAGAAAAATCCACAGATGTTTCAAGTTGTGTTTTGTTTTTGGCCTTTGTGAGATATATTTTGGAAAGCACAATGAATGAAAGCATGCTATTTTGTAAAACTTTGCTGGCTGACACATTTACTGAAATGTTTCATATGAGAAGACAGACAATAGGGTGGGTAGGATATGGTATGCAGCTTTAAATACAGGCAAGCAAAACAAAGAATGGGAATGTTTTTTCTTTAACAAATGCTTTCTGGTTATATTGTGCTATACACTATAATGACGAAATAATCATTTCTTTGGAAAAGTAAGGAGAAAACACTGTCACCTGTTGAATTTCTTTTTAAAGTGAATCTTAAATGTCAAGGTCAAAGAAATTTAAAGCCTTAATAAAATATTATCAAGTATTACTTTCATTTTTGATAAAAAGTTAAAACAAACTGACAGACTGTTAGTCCATTAAGATTTGTAAGTTTCCTGCTATATATTTCCTATTGTTCCTCTTTTTTGGGGGTGATATATATATTTTTTTAGAATGGCAACCTGGTCTTAACCATTACCCACAAAATTTATGCTGTCATAGAATCAGAGAGTTTTTGGTTTTTTTTGTTGTTGTTTTGTTTTGTTTATTTGGTCGTTCTTGGGGCTTGAACTCTGGGCCTTGGCGCTGGTCCTACACTCTTCAGCTCATTGTTGCAATCAAAGAACTCTTATTTGAACCTTTTAAAAAAATTTAATTTTTTAAATTATTTTCTATTAATCTTATTTTCCTCCCATAATTTTTATTTTAGGTGTATACGCGTGTGTGTGTGTGTGTGTGTGTGTGTGCTTTATTTTTTAATAGCTTCTGAACTTTTGGTCCTTTTTAAGTATTCTTTTCATTTTTTTCTGTTTCATTCATTTTTTGATTGACTAAATTTCTGTTCGGCTCATTCCCAGATATATACCCGTCGTTGATTATTAGACGTAATACCCCATTGTGTATACATTTAATCCAGAAAAATATTACTCAATTCACAACCTCTTAGGCTTAAATTTTTTAATAGTAGTATTATCTCTTTATATGTACATAATTTTCAAGTAACTAATTTTAAGAATTTTTATTTTTTAGTTTTCATTTCTCCTTTCAATCCATCCTTTCTTCTCATCTTATCCTTTTCTTCTCTCAATATCAGTTGTTTAAACTTACATAATTTTTAAGTGTTTCACTACTTAAATTTAAATTTTGGTTTTTCCATTTTTTTCTTGTTCGTTTTTTTTTGTAATCTCTCTTTTATCATTCTATCCAAACCATTTCCCTCTCTAAGATAAGGACTTGGTTAAATACCACATTTTCCTGATCCATCCATCTACCTAGGGGCATCTGGGTGGATTACATATCTTAGCTATGTTAAATAATGCTGCAATAAATATAGTTGTGCTGGTAGAGTTAGTATGGTCTTCTTTGTGATGATTTGGGTAAATGCCCAAAAGGTAGATTGCTGGGTCATAGGGAAGTTCTAGGTGGAATCTTTTGAGGAACCTCCATACTATTCCAAAGTAGTTGAACAAGTTACACTCCCACCAACAATGCAGTAAGGTTCCCTTCTGGCCACATCCCCTGAAGGATCTGTTGTTAATAGAGTTCTTGATTATAGCCATTCTAAATGGGGTGAGGTGGTATCTCAATGTTGTTTTGATTTGCTTTTCTTTTATGGCTTGGGGGGTTGAGCATTTCTTCATGTGTCTATTGGCCTTCCTTCTTTTCTTTTCAAAGAAGTTTCTCTTGAAGTCTTTACTTATTTATTGGGCAGTTGTTTCTTTTAGGATTTGTTGTTGGGGGATTTAATGTTTTGAGTTCCACATATATTTTAGATATGAGAACCTTCTGTATTGTATGGCTAGCAAAGATCTTCTCCCAATCAATGGGCTTTCTATTGATCTTGCTAGCTATGTCCTCTGCCATGCAGAAGCTCTGCAATTTCATACAATCCCTTTTGTCCAAACTTTCTTTGATTTCTTGTGCTTCTGGGTCTCTATTAAGACATTGCCACATTTGTTAGGAAATGGAAAGACTTGGAAAAAATTATATTAAGTGAAGTAAGCCAGGCCCAAAAAACATAGGTCCCATGGTTTCCCTTATTTGCAATATCTAGTATATGTATGAGTCAAGCGGAAAAGGTCAGATAATGTGATGTTAGCAAAATGAATCTTTAGATATGTATTTTAATGGTTTTTTTTCTTTCATGCATTTGTTTCTAACGCATTTATAAGATTATTTCTTTGTTGCTTTGTATGTCCCTCCCCCACAGTATAACCCCTGCTTTCACTATATTTGATGTCAGTAAAACTTGTGGAGGAGATGGGGAAAAACAAGTCGTTTAAGGAAACAGGTGGACTTGTTGCAACAATGAGAAGTACAAGTTGTCATGTCCAAAACGAACTTTACAATGTTGGTGTGTGGCGGGGGGAGCGGGGATTGGTTGGGGGGTTGGTGGGGAGGCTGGGAAGGGATGTGAAGTGTAAACAAAGGAGGAGGCTGCAATGCTTGATAAGAAATGTGTGCATTATCCTGTCCATGTAATTGTAACCCCACTGTACGGTATGTTCACAAAAAAAAAGTAAAATAAAATAAAATGAAAAAAAAAAAAAAGAAAATTTCAGCCTCTGCACAGGAGACCTTGGGAATGTCCTACTCCATCCTGTAATGTTTTCAGGGTGTCTGCTTTGACCCTGGGGTCTTTGATACATTTGGAGTTGATTCGGGACAGGATGATATATAAGGATATAGTTTTAGTTTTCTATGAGTGATTAACCAATTTTGCCAGCACTTTTACTGAAGAAGCTCAGTACTGTACAGAGAGGTTACAGTTACATAAGTAAGGTAATGAGTACATTTCTTATTGACCATTTTTACCACCTCCTTTGTTTTTCTCCTACTATTCCTTACCTTCACACAACCACAACACCTCTGTCCACCCCGCTCTAATAGTATCTTGCAAATTTCATTGTTACAATGGGTCGACCTGTATCCTTTCCTTGCATCTTAAATGAAGAAATGCTGGCTTGTTTCATGCTGATTCTACTGTGTAGACACACTTAAATACACTTTCCAAATCCAAAAGCACATAAATGAAATACACATCATCTTTTGTCAGTTAGTATAATTGTGTTCTACACATTTATTAACAGGTTACAAATTATTCTCAAATTTTAATACATAAAAAACTTTCTTTTTTTCTCATTTTCGTGGCCAGGACATCGGCATGACCTCAGTCAGAATTGCTCACTTTAGACTTTTCATATGGGTTGGTTAAATTTTGACCTGCGCTCCAGTCTTCTGGGGAGTCACTCATCTGCTTAGGAATTGATGCTGGCTGTTGGAAAAGAGCCCAAGGAAAGATGCCATTTAAAGCCTTATAATTTTATTCTTAACAAGGATATTGTCCTACTACTTTGGCTGTTGAGAGTGTCTACAAGAGCAAGCATTCCATGGGAAGCAGGGAGAGACAATATTACCTATACTTATTGAGATTTTCGAGTGACTTGCTATCACTTGTACTGCATTTATCAAGTTGAATCTCTCTAAAGCTACCAGTTGGAAGAGATAAGAGGAGTGGTAAAAGAACTCTTAGAGACAAATACATCTTCAACACATTTGTTTCCAAGCATTCTCTCTAAGGCATATTCAACAACTAGTGAAACTTGTGTTGGCTATATCTATGTGTCTTTTTCCATTTGTGCATATGTGTATGTATGTGTGTATTTGTGTGTATAGTAACATTCATGTGTACATATATGGGCCGATGTACACATATATGCATATATAAATAAATATACATATATAAATACATGTGCATGCATAAATATCAGATGTTCAGTGATTTAATCTAGAGTTCCCAGCACATTGTCCTTATCACAAAGTATACATGATAAACTGCTCTAAGGATCTGTGCTATATGAGGGGTGTCCTTTGTACTCACTTCCCCCATTAACTTGTTTTTCATCCCTGTGAACAACTTCAGCCTACTTTCCCATAGGATAGCTTTGTTTTTGTTACTTACTGATAATAAAAGAAAAAGGTTGTTTGTAAAAGAAAAAGAACTTTTGAGTCCCAGGCTAAAAGTACATTATCAGTCCCAATGATTCGTATGAGATAAAATTTATAATAGTACTAAAAGTGAAAAGGAATTCCTAGATCTGTTGTTTTGCCATTTAGAATGGCAAAGAATAATTTCACGTCACTGTTATAACTCTTAAAGAATGCAAGGGTAACTGATGGTCCCCATCATGTTCCCACAAAACCAGTGGATCTTGAAGGATAATAGTAGACCGACAGAACTTCTAAGTAGCAGACATGGAGCATGAAAGAGAAAGAGCAGAAATGAGAGAGTGAAAGAGAGAGAAAAATATCATAATATTAAAGTGCATAACAGATAAACAAGAGGTGTATGAGAATATTCATACTGCTATCTTGAGACTCTACATGTACATTTGAAGATATTTGATGTGTGATAACTCATCAACATAAAATATAAAGTGATTTTGATAATAAAAATGGCTCAGAAGAAATTATAAATGCAAAAACATTCTTCACAGAAGCAAACTCTCAGAAATATTCCTTGACTTTGAAAAGGATAAACTGGCTGCAGTTAGTATAAATTTAGAAGTATGACAATTCACAAAAATATAAAAATGTATTCACATATTTCATTAACCCAAAGCAGAAAGCAAATATTGTTCAGATGATTTTTTTAAATCACAGTTTCTCAGGTGCTGGGAAGGTGGCTCAGTGGTAGAGTGCTTGCCTTGCATACATGAGGTCCTGGATTTCATTCCTCAGCACGACATAAGCAGAAAAAGATGAAAGTGGTGCTCTGGATCAAGTGATAGCACTAGCCTTGAGCTGAAGAGCTGAGGGAGAGTACTCAAGACCCAGAGTTCAAGCCCCACAACCAACAAAACCAAAGCAAAAAACAAAACACAGTTTCTCAATTTTGTGGCGTCAACTCTGTAATACCACTACTTCAGCCTAGGGTTAAGATTTTAGGTGTGAACATTTATCAACACTCCTGATTCAGACTCTACTTGATATAATTTTTAATCAATATTTTGTTTTTAGTTTTGCTCTTTGTAAATTCACATGCACCTATGAAAAATGGTGTGGCCATCCCAATAATATTCTCAAAGTACTTCTTAATCACGACTCATAAAAAGTTGTATTCTATTACAACAAGGAAAAATGCTATAAATAAAGAAAACAATAATTATATGTTAATGATTACTAAAATAAAAAACAAAACCATTACCAGGGTTTTCAGTATTTGAGAAGTACAGAGTAGATTTTACTATTTTCTCATATTCCTGTACATTCAAAACTGGATAAAGCTATGAGTAGCCTTTAAATTTACCCACTAAGATTAGTATTTATAGTTCATCTCATCATTTGTATGTGGCTTATAACATTCTTTGTTCATCACTAGCATATAACGTAAGGGAGCCCTAAAGATTTAACAGAATCTGTCTACTTAAAACCTTAACTCTTCACTCTGCTTCTTTACACAGTCTTTGCAACTTCTCATTAGTAAAGTTTCTATAAACTCTGAAATGTACATACTTACTAGTACATGCTACCAGAAATATTATATACTTTATCGAAAAATTTTATGACCTGCCAACCAGTCTTAATTTTGCCGTATATAAGCAAATCCTAAAATGAAACATATTTAAAACATTAAAACATTTAACAAACCTTAACATTTGCTGCAATGAACATTATGACAGGTGCCTTGTGTAGAATAATTGAATTCCTCCTCTACACAACTCATGAACAACAAATATCTGGAATTATTTTGTTTTTGGCATGTCAATCTTGACTTTGTTCTTAAATGTGTGCTTATGTAACAAATACATGGTTGTAAAATTTCACAATTCTTTTGAACTTACTTTTTGTTGAATTGTCTAGTTTAAGAAAATCAATTACACTTTATATATAAAAAAATGTTCTATGCTCAATTTGGCTGCACATACACTAAAATTGGAACATACAGAGAAGATTAGCATGGTCCCTGCACAAGGATGACACGCAAATTAATGAATCCTTCCATATTTTTACAACAACAGATCCTGGAAGGGATATGGCCAGAAGGGAAGCCTACTGCATTCTTGGTGGGAGTGTAAACTTGTTCATCCACTTTGGAAAGCGGTTTGGAGGTTCCTCAAAAGACTCCACATAGAGCTCCCCTATTACACAGCAATCCCATTTTTGGGCATTCACCCAAATGATCACAAACAAGTCCATACTAAAACTACCACCACAACAATGTTTATTGTAGCATTATTTGCCATAGCTAAGATATGGAACCAACACCGATTCCCCTCAGTAGAAGAATGGATCAAGAAAACGTTCTGTGTGTGTGTGTGTGTGTGTGTGTGTGTGTGTGTGTGTGTGTGTGTGTGTGAACGTACACTTACACAACCACGTTGGAAAGCAGTCTTGTGAGTCCTCAGAAAGCTAAATATTGACCTTCCTTATGGCCCACTCATACCACTTCTAGGCATCTATCCTGAACAACAGGTACCAATATTCAAGGACACATGCACCTTCATGTTTATTGCAGCACTGTTCACAATAGCCATGATATGAAAACAATCCATATGTCCCACCAGAGATGAATGGATCCAAAAACTATGGTAACTATACACAATGGAATATTTTCCAGCCATTATAAAGGACAAAATAATGGCATTAGCAGGGAAATCAATCAAGCTACAGAAAATCATGTTGAGCGAGGTAAGACAAAAGCAAAGAGACAAACAGCAAATGGTCTCCATGGTAAGTGGATGTTAAATCCAAAATGTAAGGTGATACAACAAAATTACAACACTTAAGAAACCAAAAACTTCCACTCATCTGATTGAATCACTACTAAATAACCCCATTCTGCTGATCATATTTGCACACTGAAGGGAAACCAGGAGGACGACACAGAACTAGAGGGAATCAGGGAAAAACATACAACGTGGGATCCATCAGCTGCACTGGACATTGAATAAAATGAACTAAGCAATTCAATGTCACTGAAGGGAGGGAGGGAACAAGTGGGAAAGAGGGAACAGCGGATGCTATGCAAAACAAAAGAAATATACATATTTCAAAACAAAAAAGTTTACATATGGAAGAAATAACTCTATTGCAAAGCTCATAGACCTCATAAGTGTTGTAGACCATGATAGACAATTTGCTCCATCAAAGTTAGAATGTGTTTGTGACTTTAACTAAGCATCACTATCCCACAATATTGTGAAATTTGGGAAATTATGTAACCACTTAACCACAATAAAAACATTTGAAAAAATGGTGAAGGTGGAAAACTAAGTTGCTCTATATAACAAAAAAGGAAAATGTTCTGTGTGTATATGTGTGTACACACACATATACTATATATATACATATATATGTGTATATATATTAATTCTATGCCTCTATCAGAAAGAATGACATCGCCCAATTTTTAGGAAATGGAAAGACTTGGAAAAAAATTATATTAACTGATGTAAGCCAAGTCCAAGTAAACATAGGTCCCATGGTATCCCTTATTTGCAATAACTAGTGTATGTCTGCGATAAGCAGAAAAGTTGAAAAGCTATGTATATTTGAATAGATACATAAATGTTAAGCTAAATGACCCCCAAGATAGAGACACAAGTGGTTTTTTCTTTCTTGCTGTTGTTTCTCACATATTTATAATGTACGACGTGATTTTGTTCTTGTTTTTTATACGTCCCTCCCCAACAATATAACCCCTGTTTTCACTTTGTTTGATGTTGGTGCACCTGCATCTTGTATATACACTTCTCTAATTTGGGGAGGGAAAGGGAAAAAACAACATGCTTAAATAGGTAGGAATACAGTTTGACCCATTGTCTAACAATAGATGCACAAGACATTATTTTGAAGAACGAACTTTACAATTTAGGCTGGGGACATTGGGTGGGGCTTGGGGGTGTGAGGAGTGTACTTGTGGAGGTGGAAGGGAAGGAATGGTGGGGGAGAAACAAAGGAGGAGGTAACAATGCTTGATAGGAAATATACTTATTACTTTGCTCATGTAACTATAACCCCTCTGTACAGTATTTTTACAACAAAAACGTTTAAAAATGTTTTTAGATGGAAGAGTTTATTTTGCCTATTTTACCCATATAATATCATTAACAAAGAAATTAATGCAAAACACTGATATGAAGATATTTTGAAAAAGTGAGTGTGTGTGCATTCCTGCGTGTTGGCATGCTCAGAGTTTAAAATCAGGGCTTCACGGTCTCGCTACGTCTTTCTCTCTAGATTGGTGAGCTACTATATGATCTACATCTCCATTCCTGGCCCTTTGTTAGTTCATTAAAATTTTTGAAAAATAATCTCATGAATTTATTTTGCCCTGATTGGCTTCCAAATGTTATCCACACATCTCAGGCTAGTGAGTAGTTATCCCAAGTAGTTAGGTTTACAGGTGTGACAAACCAGCACAAGGCATTCAGAATAATTTTAAAAGTAGAAGAAAATTTACTTCACAGAGGCCTGTTTTATCATCTCCTAGTTTTAAAGCATTTTGGAGTGATTATATGTATTTTATTTCATTCTTGAAATCTTAAAATACAGTAAGTGATGATATATAAAAGATTTAGTACTTTTTAAAAACAATACTGGAACTATGGGACAGAAGAAATTTGCCTCTCCTTGAACCATAATTTATAAGCTCAGCTCTGTGCATGTTAACCCAATGTCACCAACACAGTCTGTGTTGAAGAAAAATGTAACAGAAAACATTCACCATGGCAATAATTGCTATGCTATTATTTCTTGGACAATATGAATATTGAATTAAGAGTGTCAGAGAATGGAGAGAATTTATCTACCTTTTGTGTATTGCTGAAAGACTTTTGGAAAACTTGACTCATTTCCTTCCTCACTGTGTGTCTTGGGCCATGCACTTACTGCCTTTAATTACAATTCTTCCCAACACTAAAATGGTAATAACATTAGCATTATAGCAAATGTTATCTTAAGAATTAAGGGTCCTTAGAATGATGAACTCTTTCTCATTCTTGTAGAGGCATTATCAGATGAGAGGAACTGTATTTTTTGTTTGTTTACTTCCATTTATTCTTCAGTTTGAAATCTGAACTATTTAAGACTGAAAGACACCAAAATTAGACACGCAGGCTTTGGAAAAAGCAATCAATGTAAAATGAATAAAATACATATAGCTATGTAGAAGGTCTAACTAAATTGTTATATAGTCTCAAGCATAAACAGAAAATGATTTAAGCAATATCATGTTATTGAAAATTGAAAAATGTTAGGAGTTGCTTAATTTTTTCCTTTTTACTACCTTGAATTAATTATTTTTGTATAGAGAGATTAAAGATGAGATTAACAAGAAACGATTAAAAATGGACAAAAGTTCAAATAGACATGTTTTCCATAAACCCCTCTATATCACCAGGGGTTTACACATTTGTGTTTAATACAACTTCTGTGCTGGCTTAATGCCTTGTGAGCAGAAGTCATTAGAGAAATGTAATTCAAAATTACTATGATACTACTTTATAACTATTAGAACTCTTATCAAAATAAATCAAAGGAACCAGGTGTGGTGGTAAAGGTATGTAATTCCAATCATTTAGGTGATTGGATTTCAGTCTTAAGCCAGTCTGGGGTAGTGAAGATAGTAAAAACTTGCCCTTTATTACCTTTTGAATAAAAGATAATAATGTTGGTGAGAGTGTGAAGAAAAGGAAATTTTCTACACCCTTGGTCAAAATACAGGTTAATATTCTCCTTGTAGAAAGTAGTATGCGGTTTTCTAAAGAAATCATAGTTGAAATATCATCTGATCCACCAATCATGTGATTATTTCTCTCTGGGTAACTCGTAAATATATCTGTAGTTCATTGTTATTCACATTATTCACAACAGCCAAAATATAAATTGAAGTTCTGTGTTCAACTACATTAATAAAGCAACTGTTGTACATGCACAAATATCTTTTTGTTTCATCCTTAAAATAAGAAGAGACTTCTCCCATTAGCCACAACTTACAATGACCTGAAAGATGTATTCGAAATGAAGAAAAATGTTATGTTCTGATCTTTGGAAACACACACACACACACACACACACACACACACACACACACACACACACACACAGCATCCGCAAACATTACGACAGATTTTTTTTTAAAGTAAAGCAAAGTGGAACTTCTGGGGAATTTATGCATAAGATACTAGATATACATTATGACCAGGTACAGAGTTGTAATGTACAACATGAAGATACAGGGGACAACATTGGCCTTACATAAGAATGAAACTAATTAAGTAGGAGTTGTTCTTCCTATTAGTGGTTACTCTTTTAGTTTTTCTTCCTTCAATAATGGATAAGATTAATGTAATTCTTTAAGTATACCTGCCTATTTGCAGAAATAATAACAAACAATATAGCAATACTGTTGCACGCTCAACATACAACAAAATGTCAAATTAAATTACATGAGATTATCCTTGATGTAAACTAACTATTACAAATAAGGGAAACCATGGAACATAGGTTTCTTTAAGTTTGGCTTACTTCACTTAATATGATTTTTTCCAAGATCTTCCATTTTGTTACAAATGAGGTGGTCACATTCTCTGTGATGGAAGCATAGTTTTGCACATGTGTTTATCTGTGTGTGTGTGTGTGTGTGTGTGTGTGTGTGTGTGTGTGTGTGTGTGTGTGTGTGTGTGTCATTTTTGGTAAATATTACTGTGATACACAGTAGTAGCTTTACTGTGGCCTTGTCTTGATCACCTGGTTATATGCCCAGAAGTGGGATTACTGGGTAATAAGGGAGCATTATTGTGTACATCAAGGATAATCTTAGTAGATGAGCAGAATAGCTCAATAGCTATGTACATATGATCGAATAAGTTGATTCCAAGTGAACTGAACTACAAGACATGTTCTTTGTTGTGGTTGTTCTTAATGAACTATGTGATTTCTTTTGATCTTTTTGTGTTTTCCCCACATATGGTTTATCCCCTGTAGTCACTGTATTTGATTTTTATACCTTGGGTATTTTAAATATGTTGATCTGAACTAAGGAAGGGAAAGGAAAAATACCAAAATGGTGAGACAAATGACAAAGGGGGAACCTATGCAACAGTAGTACTCACAAGACAATATGCTGTAAATAATCTTGGGGGGGGGGTGCTGGGAGCGAAGAGGGAGAAAAATAGGGAAAAGGGTAACAAATTAGAAAAAAATAAATTAATTACCTTACTTATGTAACTATATCCCCATCTGTACATTACCTTGACAATAAAATTTAAATAAAAAATAAAATGAAATATATGAGAGCAGCAATACAAGAGATGGAACTGGGGGAAATACTGCAGTATCGTAGAGTAGAACAGCTGTGGAAAGCAGTAATTTTACATTAACATAGCAAGTAATAATTTAGCATACAGCTTTTCAGCCTCATGTCAGTCATTAAGAAGGTTAAACATAATGCATAATCAGCAAACCAATAGAGATAAAATAGAAAACTAAACAATTAAGATGAAAAGATGACTTGGACCAAGAATAACAAATGACACAATTAGGAAACAAATAACAAGCTGCTGGGCTGGGAAGGTGACTCAGTAGAAGAGTGCTTGCCTTGCATGCCTGAGGCCCTGGGTTTGATTTCTCAGCACCACATAAGCAAAAATAAACAAGCTGGAAGTGGTGCTGTGTCTCAAGTGGTAGAGCGCTAGCTTTGAGCTGAAATGCTGAGGTAGAGCACCCAGGCCCCGAGTTCAGGCCCCATGATTGGACCCAAAAAATAAAATAAAATAAAAAAAAACAAGCTGCTAATTTTAAAAATGATCACCCTTAATTCTATTTACTTGTTTAGATCACAATTTGTTTGAAGTAAAATTCAAATCACAGTTTAATAGTATATCATTTTAAAAATAGTTTACTTATTATTGATTTCTTAATATTGAATGTTTAATATATAATTTTAATTTCAGCAGCTATAGAAAAGAAGAAAGTGAAAATAATTTTAATAATATATTTATGAATTGTAAAATTGAGAAGTATTAGAGTTTAAACAAATAACGTATCATTATTGCTTCTTTTCTGTAATTTAATGTAATAATTCAAAGTGTATTCTACATTTAGCACTCATCTTAACAGCAAATAATAAATTATTGCACATGACTGTTGGTATTAGTTGGAAGGATTCAGCACTGTGGTAAAATTCACACTGCATAGTACACGAGGTTATGACCCCTCTCATATAGCTTAAATTGTGGAAATTTGATTTCTACATGCATGTTAAATTCTTGTCTAGGTTACATCTATAAAATTATTTACAATTATATACACGAGGACTATTTCAGATGATTCTTAAAAGTCATATTCATTAAATTTTTATTATTTCATACCAAATAAATATTTACAGAGAGACTGAATTTTTGTGTAGATGATGTTGTATGTGTGCCAGATTATACGTATTAAGGTTTATTTTATATTCCTGACATTGTTTATAGAGTTGGATTTATTTGTCCATTATGGGTTAGGTGTATTATATTGGATATATGAAAGTAAACTGAATGTTTATTCCATTAATCCTTTCTCTAATCCCAATATAAATTATCCATGTGTTTGAAGTAATGAAAGTAACAATAGATAAAAGCAAGATAAATCAGTCTGTAGTAGACAAGTATTTACACCATTATTTTGAGAGTTGGTCCTCTTTTACACTACAGAATATTCTTGGGAATATGTGATCCAGGCTGGCCACAACTGAAAAATATTACTGTTTGATCTATCATAAGAGAAGGAAGGAAGGGGAACCTTCCTTCCAAATTTCTGATCCCAGGAATATGATCTGCTTTGTGGTGTCTACTTGGAAATGAACATTTTTCACAGTCAACCTTGAAAAGCCATCTTGATAGATGACTTCTGTAAGTGGTTACAAAGCATTATTGATGTTTTTGCAAGGATGCCTGATTGCCTCATTTTGAGACAATTAACAGGAATTTAGTCAATTGTTCTTTGTATCTTTAGGAGAAAAACCCATTGACTCTAGACCAGGGGATCACGGGGCCCAGAGAAACTACTACCTTGAATAGTAATCCCAGAAATCTAAAACAAAACACCCACCCACCCACACACACACACACACACACACACACACACACACACTCCAGTAAGCACAGCCAGGCAGGGTTGCTATGACAGCCTATATGAAGTCAGGCAAAAAACAGAAGCTGAGAGTCATTTAGCTGATAATTAATATATTTTTTATGAGGCAGACTCATATGAGACTCCAGAGAAAGGACTGAAAGACTGATCAGAGAGACTGATATTGGTCACACAAAGATTGGAAAGTAGAATTCCTTGTAGAACAAATAAATCATAGAACCCTTGTGCATGTAAAAACAAGACAGAAGACCAAATTCAAAAAATGCACATTTTCTTAGAAGTCAGCTTAATCAATTATCAGTGCAAATCTTTGAATTTTTAAATATTTGACCAGATGTGGGAGAAGGTTGAAAAGAAAGAAAATTTCATCACTCTATTAGGAAGTCCAATATCACATTAGGAAGTAATCAAGCACAGATTTGTAATAAAAAGAGAAAACAATTATTCAAAATGAGGGTTTCATTTCTTTTGATGTAAAAGTTCTTAAATTAGGTGCTAGCAATTACCATACAATTGATCCAGTCCCCCAGCTGAGTTGATATTGACTGCAGTATTACCACATGAAGGAAAAGAGAGAATTTACAAATGTCTGATGAAATGAGGTGAAGGTGACATGTTCTAATAGTAATATCTGAGGTTTAGACATAAGTGAAGAGGTGGATTTTCTTTTCTAATAATCATGGCAGTGGCTCACAGCTGTAATCCTAGGTACTCAGGAAGCTGAGATCTGAGGACTACGGTTCAAAGCCAGCCTGGGCAAGAAAGAATATTATTTCCATTTAACCATCAGAAAACCAGAAGTGGCACTGTCGCTCAAGTGGTAGAGCACCCACCTGGAGTTGAAGAGTTCAGGGACAGTGCCCAAGTCCAGACTTCAAGCCCCTCAATCAGCAACAACAGAAAATCTCCCTTTCATGGACTACCTACATCTCTTGCTAACATTCAACAAAGGAGCCATTTTATCACCCACTACATTTAAGTCCTAATCTAGCTACTGCAAATAGATTGATTTGGTATCTTATATAGAACAGTTCATATTTGCGGAAACATGCCAGCAGTGGTAACTTTTTTCCAGTCCTTGAACTCTGGGCCTGAGCCCTGAACATGGTTATACTGGTAGCTTTCATGTGAGCTTGTTTGTTATCTATTGGATTACTACCCATAAGGGGAATTACTGGGTCTTAAGGGAGATCTATATTTACTCATTTCAGGAAACTCTTACTGCATTCCACAGTGGTTGAACATATTAAATTTCCAATCAACAGTGTAATCGAGTTCCCAATTGGCTACATCCATGCCAGCGTTTGCTATTGTTAGTTTTCTTAGTAATGTCCATTCTGATGGACGAGGTAGAATCTGTCTTTTTTATTTAAAGATTTGTATGCATCTTCTAGCTACAATAAATGAAGGAATCCATGAAAACTATATTGCTCTGAGTCTGCATTCCTTTCTCTTTTCTCTTAACATAATTTTCCCAAACCTTTCATTTTCCTTACCACTGGTGAAAAGTCATCTTTCTGATGGGTGAATATAATTCCATTGTGTGTGTGTGTGTGTGTGTGTGTGTGTGTGTGTGTGAGTGTTTGTGTGTGTAAGATGACTATAGTCCTAAGAATTCATTTCTAAGCATTCTGTTTCATCTGTAATTTTGTAATTCAATATTATAGTTGCATTGCTTTCTCTTCTACATTGAAGAATATTGTTGGGATTTTGATGAGTATTGCATTGCCAATTGTTTAGGGGAAGTATTGCAGTTTTCAAAATGTTAATTCTTCCAACTAGGAACATTGACAGACTTTCTATTTCCTTGAATCTCCTTCAATTTCCCTTTTTATATTTTTAAAGTTTTCACATATAGGTCCTTCACAATTTTAGTTAATTAATTCCTAGTTTTGTTGTTGTTTTTTGTTTTGTTTAGATTTGATTTGATTTTGAGGCTAGTATATGAGGTTGTTTTTTGGATTTCAGCGTGGATCTTCCCATTGTTGGTAACAGAAAAACTACTGATTCTTGTGGTTTTTATATCCTGCTACATTGATGAAGGTTAGCATCACCTTTACTAACTTGAGGGAGGAATCCATAGGCTCCTTTAAATACAGGGTCATTTCATCTGTAAAAAGAGATAGTTTTACTTCTTCCCTATTTGGATCTGCTTTATGTTTTTCTTTTGTCTATTGCTCTTGCAAGAAAGTCCACTATCATATTGAAGAGTAGTAGAGAGTGAACATCCTTTTCTCATTCTTCATGTTAATGTCTTCATGCTTCCACACTTAGCTAAATGCTAATTATCTCTGTCATATACATACTCAGTTTAATATTGAGGAATGTTCCATACATTCCTAGGTTTTCAGACCTTTTAATCATAAAGGGGTATTGGAGCTTGTTAAAAGCTAGTTCTACACCCTGTTAACGATCATGTGTTTTTTGTCCCTGCTTCTGCTGATGGTTCGTATTATGTTTATTGACAAGAATATTGAATCAAATCGTATCCAAGATGAATCCTATTTGATCATACCATATGATTTTTTTAGTTAGTTGCTGAAATTGTTTAGTGAGAATTTTATTAAGAAGTTCTGCATTAATGCTTATCAAAGAGTTTGGTTCATCGTTCTCTTTCTTTGGTGAATCCCTATGTGATTTGGCGAGGAGTCTAATTCTAGCTTCATAGAATGTGTTTGATAATGTGTCTCTCGCAGATACTAAATGGATGATGCATCTTGGTTTTTGATACTACTATCTAATCTATGTATTCTATTTGGAAATTTAAGTCCATTGATATTGAGGGTTAAGACAGAAATATCTGATAAGTCCTGCTATGTTATACACCTATTATTAGGAGCTGTGCCTCATCTACTCTTAACATATTTACCTCGTTTTCTGGTAGGGAGCATTTTATATAACCAGTTCCTCTTCTTCTTGATCTTCTCTATGTAGTATATATTTGATTATATTCTTTCCTGGTAATTTGGTGGACATACGTTATTTCAAGTTTTCTTTGTCATGAAATATGTTTATATATCCTTTAAATGTAAAGGAGAGTTGGTTTGGAACTGTATTCATGGTTGGTAGTTGTTTACCTTTAATGTTTGTCATATATAATGCCAGGCTTTCCTTTTTACCATATCAGCTAAGAAACCTGTATTTATTCTGACTGTATATCCTTTATAAATAATCAATCTTTTCTCTATGGCATCTTTAAGAATCCTTCCTTGATCTTTAATAATCCTCTAATAGATTATGATATCATGGTGGATTGTTCAGTTCTAGAATTCTGATTGGTTTCTAAAGGCTTCTCTTCTCTGAATGAGCCTATCTCTTTGGATGTTTGGCATGTTCTCTGCTAGAATTCTGTAATATGCTTCCCATCCATTTAGTTTCTTGCTCTTCTCCTTCCTGATACCTATCCCCCCGAAATTTGATCTTCTATCTGAGTCTTGAAGTTCTGGCAAGATCATTTCTTATTTCTTGGATTTGTTCTAAATGATTATTTCCTCTTTCCTATTAGATCTATTCTGTCTTTGACCCTGAGATTATCTTCTATCTCATCTATTTGCTGTGGAGACTTTTTACTTTGTTTTTTATTTCACTGTCTTCTAATTGGTCATTTTTTAGGGGTTCTGTCTCTTTATTAAAGCTTTGTTTTAGGTCTTGTATGGACTTTCTGTAAATTTTTTCTTTGGTTGGGGGAGATGTAAGGGTTGTTTTCTTAGCTGTGTCTTCTTTCATATCTTTTAACTAGGCATCCATTTTTTCTTGGACTCCCTTGCCTTCTCAGAATTTATTTATCATTCTGTTTGAAGTCTCCATGAATTATTTTGCTAATGACTGGTTGGTCTCATCTTGTTCACAAATTTCCTTGTAGAGGTTTTCTATCTTTCCATTAATCACATTTTTCAGCAGCATCTGTAATACATTTTGATAACTATCTTCTACGTCCTTGATTGTCTGTTTTAATGCCTGGTTATTTACTGTGTGAATTATACTAAGTTGACATCACTTTTCTTGTATTTTTCTGATTTGTTCTGTCCATTTGGAGGCTTTCTTTTGGGGGATCTATGATATGAATAGGTGACTCTCTATGTTCTTGGTTGATTTGCAGGGTCTTGGTTTGGTTTCTTGTTGTGATTTGTTTTTCTGGAATTGCATTTTTGTCAAGTCCATTCAATGTAAGAATAGAAATCAGTTGTGGTGAGATGTTGTGATGTTAATATTTGTGGTTCCAGTGACCATTTGGACTGTCCACTGGCATGGTGAAATGTCTATGTGTATGGAAGTGGCTTTCTCTAATGTACACTTCTGTTCCTGCTTTTTTCCATGTTGCCTTTTATTTCCACACTGCACATGTGCTTTTGAATGTTTTGCCCAATGTGTTCCTGGAGGGCACCTTTTCATAGATTTCTGATTTCTTGTGAAGACAGTATAAAATCTTCTTATGAATTGTATGTCTATAATTATGTCTATATTTATAGCTGCATATCTATAATTATAGCTGATTTGATGTGACCCTCTAGATGTGGAGTACCTGCTAGGACCCTAAATTTCTGTTTCATTAGAGATTTCTAGGATAATTTTCTGTTGTTATTCTGTCATTGTTTTTCCTCAGATTTATTTTTTATAATGTGGATTTTTTCACATAATTTAGGATTTGTGATTGTTGTATCAGGTTATTTTGTTTTCCTGCTTATACTACTTGGAAATAGTGATTTCAAGCTTGTAAGAAGAAACAGAAAGAGACAGAAATATATTTTATTAAATTGAGAGAAAGAGAAGACATTTAAACCTATTTACTACAAGTAAATTAATATTAAGCAAGCTAATGAAAATAATTACTTATTTACTCTTCAGAGGATGAGTATGGTACTCTTGGGTATCTCGGAGTAAAGACTTTAGACTCATTACAATTGATGACTTTCATTGAAATTACTGGCTAAACGTTCTTCTTCAGAAAGGGAAAAGCTCCATTACTTCCATATTAGTATTATAAAATCATAATAGCTGCATGTTGAATTGTTTTCCCTTTGCTATATTCAATTCCATTCTTCATCCATTATGTATCGAGGGCTTTGAATGACCAATTCCTTAAAATACCTATATTGATTATATTGTGATGTAAATCTCAGTAATATAAATATTAATTTATCTGTGAGTCTCATCTTGAGCTACATTCATATGAAATTTATGCAGTCTCAAGCAAGAAACCTGACTTTTTTTACTCTATTCTATGTTTTCATCAATAAATCGATTCTCTTTAGAAATGCATTCTCAGCTTTTAAATTGCTCCTGTAAAACATCATGTGTTTCTAGTACTTTTACTGAAGTAAATATAAAGTTTGGAACATGAAGACAACTCCCCTATTATCACTTTAAAATAAACCTTTGGGGATTATTTTATATATAAAAATAAAAAGTGCAATGCAATGTTTATACATGAATAATATAATGGTTAAGTCAATTAGACACAAGAACTACCATAGCAATTCTCAAATAACATGAAGACATCAAAATATTGTGTTCATGAATATCACTCATTTTTTAAAAATGACTAGTCAATACAAAGTTTATATTATATTTGAAATTTACAAAATGAAAATTACACTGAGATTTGCTGTCAATATCCTGTTTCCAGGTATACATTTATTCAGCAAACAGGGAAACAAAAAATAAGCGTTTGTCACATAGAATGAAAAATGTAGAAGCAGACTGTCTTTCCTTAAGGTGTTAAGTACCTGCAAATCGTGTGATTTATTCAAAGATACTATAAACATAAGAGAATTTGTGATCAGAAGTGATAGGTAAGCAAAGTAACTGGAAAATTGTATGCTTAAATTGAACTTTCAATATAGGATGACAAGTTTTCAATAAATGAGCCTATTAATCTGTATCTCTAACACACATACAGCATTCTACATTTTCCCACATACTCCCGTTCTCTTAGCTCAGTTCCTGATTGGTATTCTTCTATTTCATGATTTCAATTCCTTCTAAAATAACAAGGTGGGCGTTTTTTTGTCTCTAGATCCAATACATTCTAGTATCTTTGAACAGTAGTATGAATTCATGGAGTTTGACTTGAATGTCAAGTATGAAGATATTGTATTCAGGGTACTCTTAATTGGCTTGAAACATACAAAGATACATAGTATACTAAGAGCAAGGGACTTGATCTCAGGGAAACATACAGGTCCACGCAAGATCCTGAAGCAAAGAAAAGCAAGGGAGCGCAAACATCAATCAACTATAATTACAAAGGAATGGAACTGATTTCTGATGTGTCTGGGTGGCAGCTCTATGTGTTTGTGTGTGTGTGTGTGTGTGTGTGTGTGTGTGTGTGTGTTTGTGTGTGTGTGAGTAGATAGAGAGAAAGAGAGACAGACAGAGGAGAATTTAGTGTGGCTTCCATATGTACAGTCCATAGAGCACTACTTGTTAGGGAGAAGGTACTCATATCAGAGCTGTGATACTACTGTCATCACTTTACTACAAAAAAAAAACAATTGCTTAATCTCTAATTAAATAGGGAAAATAAACTAACATCTTACACGATTGTTTTGACAATTGATTATTACATTGAAGGCCAAAGGGAGGAATTGGAGATCAATATAATCTTTTTCCTCTCTTCTAAATATTACACTGCAATAGATGTGATTTCAGGAGTCTCCTGCCATGTAATTCCAGTTGAATTACTAATATGCTTAATAATATGAAACCTGTGATAGAGAAATAGATCAGCCAGCAAGCACAAAGAATTTGTAATAAGATTGAGCTTTTAAGCAGGGTTGCCACAACTTTTAGGAATGTCATTCCTTCATATGAACTTCAAATTTTGTGGCTTTCCCTGTGTGATTAAATGGGAAGAAAGTACTGTAGAAACAAGAATTATTGTTCATCCAAGTAGAAAGTGTTCATTTTCCTATTCTCATGTTGCAAATTTCCATCCCATATAGACTCTCTTTTAGAGTGCTTTCATTTAATATACTTCAGCACCTCATGCTTCCCTGTGGGAGACAAGAAAAAAGATAATTTTGTTTGTGTATTAAGTTATGTAAATTACCATGTACAGACATGATTTGTATAGTTACAGAAGTTTGTAATAAATATAAGTAGGGCTCATTTCACAATAAAAATATAATTAAAATCACATAATAAAACCAGAAGTCACAGAATTTTTTGCATGAATACATACTTTAGATTAGTTGCAGAATTTCTATTTTGAGATAAACCTTATATTGAAATATAATTCACTTTACCTAAGGATTGAAACATTTTATTGAAAAATATATTTCCTGTAGATATTTTTGTTTCATAATTTTAGGGATACCGTTGGACCCATGGTAATAATGAGATGTACAAGACGTTATGTCGAAAGATGAACTTTACAACTTTGGCTGGCGAGAGTGTGGAGATGGGTAAGGATGGGAAGGGGAAACAAAGGAAGAGGAAACAATGCTTGATAAGAAATGTACTCATTACTTTGCCCATATAATTGTAACCCCTCTGTACGATATTTTCATAATAAAAAAATTAAGAAGAAAATGATCCCAAAGTAATTATTTTTTATTATTTCCTTATTTCCATGTGATTTACCTGAAATTTAGAAATCTAGATATATAATTTAATTTAATTTAACCAAAAATATTATTGAGTATAAGGTTCTTATACACTCTACATTCTTCACACTGAGATCATCAAATATGGTGAGTTTGAAATGATTAGTCTCTGTTTGACCCATGTTAATATTATTTAAAATGTGAGTAAAATGTTTAAAAAGTAGTATTTATTTTAGTTGCTCTGAAGAGACAATAACTGATATAATCAAAGGCTAAAGATGAGTAGATTTAAAATTTAGAATTCATGAAATGTTTTTGACCACACTAGTTACTGGAGCCTTCACAAAATCTTCATGAAATAATTTATATTGATGAAGCAAAAAATCCCAGAGTTTAGACATTTACGAATAGAAAAATCATGTCATTCTGAATATGTAGAGCTACATAACAAACATAGAAAATTTAACTTTTAAATATCTGAATATACTAATACATTTAATTGCAGGGCAAGTACTTGTTCTGAAAGGAGATAAAATGGCATTTATTTTGAAAAGAAAACCTAAGTATTAATTTGAATAAAAGACAATGTTTAAAATATCACTCATCCAAGAAAGAAGATGTACAGTTCATTGTTTTTCATGCCTATTATGTTCTCTAAACTTACTACAAATACTAGATTAGTAAACCTAAACCATTGCTTTGTAGGGAAATAGAAAGATTCTTACAACTCATGACTATAACTTTTTCTCAAACAATTACTAGGTAACTTTTATATTTTTTTACATGGAATCCTATTTGATAAAGTTTTATTCATTAAGTTAAATAATTGGCCAATAACAATATAAATTATGCATGAACAAAGTTTAGAACAAGTATTTCTTTCACAAGACATATCATGGCTCTCTTCAAGAACACTGGAAGGCTGTGTGTTATTTACTAATTTTTAGTTATTTTATTAATGGTTATTAATTTTCAGAAGTGGTAGTTTCATAATTCTCTTTCCATAATATATTTAAAACATTTGATTATACTCCCTCTATTTCCTTTTTGTTACTCCTTCCTCCAAAGATCATGTTTTTTACATAAAATTATATTTTTATATTTGCACATATAAACTCATTTGGAAGATTTAAGCTAAACTGCAACTTAATGCAAGATGTACAGAAGATTAACAGGATGAACAAAAACGAATATTTTTTGTTAACTTCTGAATTGAACTATCATTATTATTATGGTTAGAGTTAGGATACCAGACAGAATTAGAATTAGGGTTAGAGAAATAGCAAATTCAGGTTCAACAAAGGATGACCTATTGCAACAATAATACAGCACACTGTACTGAAAATGAATTTTACACCATGGGGAGAGAAGAATGATGGAGATGGGAGAGGGAAGGGATAGTTGGACAACAACAAAGAAGGGGGTAATAATGGTCAACAAGAAATGTACTCATTACCTTACACATTTAACAGTAATCCCTGTGTCAGCCTCATTACCTACTCAGGAAGCTGAATTCTGAGGACCTCAGTTCAAAGCCAGCCCAGTCAGGAAAGTCTGTGAGAATTTTATCTCCAATTGACTACCAGGAAATCAGAAAGTGGTGCTGTGGCTCAAGTGGTACAAGCGCACACCTTGAGCTAAAGAACTCAGGGATTGTGCCCAGGCCCAGAGTTCAAGCCCCACGACCAACAAAAAGAATAAAAAAAGAAATGTGTTAAATGTTAAGTAAAGCTGAACTTTTTTAGGTTCTAGGAATTCAGGAAAATCTGGGATAATGGAAGTACAATGTATTTCATAATATCAGGATTTGAGATCAATGGTTATAATGATTCCTGTTATGGAACAAGATAGGTTCAGAGATAAGAGTGAGAAAATCTGTAGGGTTTAGGAAAACCTGCAATTTATTTTGAGGATTGCAGTGGAATTTCAGGTAGGATTGCACAAAACGAGCATTTTTCATAAATTTTAGAATTGGGATACCTTTAGTATTAAGGTTATGGTTAGAATTCCAGCCATTGTTAGGCTTAGAGTGAAGGAGAAAAAAAATGAGGGTCAAATTGAGGGTAAATTGTAATACAAGCCTGGTAAGAATTAGAATGAATGTGAACTAGAGTATTGCTATTAATATTGGAATCTGCTTGCAAATAGGCTTATATTTTTTCTCAATGTTCCAGTTACGATTAAGTTTAGGGTTAGAAAATGACTAAGATATTGGAAAAAAATTAAAACCTATGTTTGGAAGGCTTATTTGAATCAAATAGGATGAATAAAAAATAGTGTAACACTAACTAGTTAGTGTTAGTATTGACATATTATTTGGATTAAAATCAGGGTCAGTATTTTGTTCTGATTATGATTAGTGTTATGAATAGGAAAGTTTTACTATAAAATTGAGTTTTCCCTAACAAGTAGAAGCAAAAATGTGAGCCTGAATAGTAACTAGAGCATTATCATTATATTTATTTCTCAGTGATAATTCTTGTAATGATTAATGAGAGTTTTCCAGCCAGGTTTAGGTTGAGAGTTAGTGTTAAGTAAAAGACTAGATGATATGTAAATCTGAAATTGTTTTAGGATACAGTGGTTCAGGAAAATGTAGGATTAATGGAAACTACAGTATTTTTTCCTGGGAAGAGAATTTGAGGACAAGTAATATAATGGTTCATGTTAAGGAAGAAGATAACTTCACAGGTAGAGTCAGGAAATTTGTTGGAAATTAGGGCAAATTGAAACTCATTTCCAGAGTGCAAACTGGAATATTCATTACAATGAATCAAAACTAGAGTATTTTTAATATTAATTTTGGACTATTATTAGGTTGAAAATTAGGTTTCAGTTCCAGCTGGGCTTAGTGTTAGCATCAGGGAAATGGAAAATTTAGGGTCAAACTGAAAGTAAATCTGTGAATAACAAGTCAAGATCGAATTAGGATGAATAGGAAATAGGAAACTGCTAATAATATTAGGATTAGGGGATGATTAGTGTGAGGGTTACCCTGAATGTTGTGTTAGAAAAATGGCAAGGTATTGAGTAAAACTAGAAACTATTTTAAGAAAGATGAGTTGAATCAAAGACAGGATGTATAAATTTAATGTACTTTTGTGGCTTTTAGAATCCAAAGGCAATTGGTTTTAGGGTTAGGGTTACTTTTCTAATTTATGAACTAATGAATTAAAGGCACAATTCTTTCATTCTTACAAACCAAGACAGTCATGAGTTGGGGAAAAAACAATTTTCTACATGAAAATGTGTCTTAAAATATTTTCCAACCAGGATTAAATAATAGTGAACAGGGTGTCATTTATTAAAATTAGGTAAGTTGATGATAAAACTTTCAAAGATATCCAAACACATAAGATTGGAACTAAGTTATGTTATTGAGAAAACAAACACTTGCTCTAGCTGGGAAATTGTGTGTGTGTGTGTGTGTGTGTGTGTGTGTGTGTGTGTGTGTGTGTGTGTGTGTGTGAGTGTGTGTATGCACCCACCACAGGTCTTCAAATCAGGCCTGGGTCCTGTCGTCAGCTTATTCTGTGGAAGTATGGCACGAATCCACGTAGCCAAAGGCTTTCTTCTGGCTTTTTAGTAGTTATTTTGAGATAAATACCTCATGGATTTTCCTTTCTGGACTTAATCTCCTGATCCCCAGTAATCCTTGGGTTAGTGTTACTGTGGGTGCTACCACAAAGTGACAGTTCATTAAACTGGGAGCAATATGAAAGTACTCGTGCAAGATATGAAGTAACCAGTTCATTAATGTGGGAGTAACAGGATCACACTTGATTGCCTTCAAACACATTATTTCTGATGAGTTTAACTGAAGCCCAATACATAATCCATACCTATTAGCCACACTGTATGAAGTAGCACATATTCATGGTGTAGAATATTTACAATGAATTGAACCCTGAATCAAAAGACTTTGTTGGGTTTGCACCAAAGAAATAGAGTGTCATTGAAATGAAGTCCAGACTGGAGGCCTGTAGCGAACAGGAGAGCATCTGCTTAGTGTGTGTCCCACCCCTAGGACCATAAAGAAGTAGAAGTGAAAGTGTAAGAGAAAGAGAAAAGGAAAGGAGGAGGAAGGGGTAAGAGAGGAGGAAGGGCATAGCAGGAGAGAGAAGAGGACGGGACAGGGAGAAAGTAGAGGCAGGAGAGAAGGAAGAGGGAAACAGGACCCTGGGGAAGAGCAGCAGGAGAGGAGACAGGAGGAGGAAGATAAATGCAATATAACAGCAAGAATTGTTGGAAAACATTTTGCATAAGTGATTTGCATGTGCATGGCAAGGTTATTTTCTAATCAGAAAGACAGCTAGCACAGTGACAATATGGGTGATACCTGTTGCTCAGTCATTTTATTCTCTTTCTTCAGTGAGGAGTTGAGAAGAAATGCTGAGTTTGGTGATTTACAGATATACTTCAGGAGTTCTTTTTCATGAATCAAACAATGGAAAGAACTAAATGCATCTTCCCTTAATTAAAAAAGAATAGAAGCTATATTTATTTGTATTACTATGCATGAAGAAATCCTGGAGGTTTCTGGTTAATTCAGAGGGCCCTATACAAAAATATAATACAAAAGGAAAATATAATGTATAATAGGCTATCATTGATGAAAAGATTTACTGGACTTTTTTCGTTTTTCTTTTTGTTTTGTTTTTGTTTTTGCCAGTTGTTCATTGCTCCAAGGCTGTGCCCTGGAGCCCTTTCCAAGTCACCAAGTGAAACTCCATTTCTGTAGTCCCTGTGGGTGTGGGTGCCTCCTCTGGTCACCCGTTGAGATGTCTGGCCAACTCCTTTATGGTGGATGTGCAGTGAGTGGATGTGTGTGCATGCTCCCCAGCATTGCCAGATGAGCCCCGCCTACCCTTCCCACCTAAATTCCCAGTCTCAGTTGGTCCATTTCACCCAAGAGCTGGCAGCCATGGGTCTGGAGTTGAGGCCACTGCTGCCCTCTCCTCCTCCAGTTGTGATGGTACTGGTCTTCTGTGCTCCTGAGTGCATGGCTCATCCTAGGGAGACTCTGTTCTGGGGTCACTGCCTGCCCCCATGAGTGCGGTGTGGGGGACATCATGTTTGTACACTGCACAGTCCATGGGTAAAGGAAGGCTGGGCATGCAGTCTGCCCCCTTGGGGACAGGCAGCCCAGCCGTGGTTTACCTCATCAGTCTTTAAGGGGGTCTGGGTACTGGAGCCATGTGTTGGCCCCTCTGCCAGCTGGCTTGTGACAGCTGCAGCAGCTCAGCAACCTGGAGCCCCTTCAGCATTTCTGTGGACCTCCATTTTCTGATCCTTGTGGACTCTGGTACAGGACCAACTGTACATATGCCCATCAGTGCCAGAGAAGCCTGGACTTGCAGCACACCAGCTGCAGCACCAAGGGAATGAAGGCCCTCTTGCTTTGCTGTGTAGCCTCCTCCTTCGCCCTTCTGGCCCACATGGGCCCAGGTCTGGGTGCCATTCCAGGGATACTCCATTTGGAGGCAATGGGGTCATCCCCTACCTGCGTTGTTCTCCAAAGCAGGGTAAAGGACATGGCCTTGGAAATGTAGGCTGCACAGATGGAAGGCAGGACTTGGCATCTGCCCTGCCTTCCTCCATGGCTTTGGCACCTGAGTCTAGGTTGCTTGGCTTGGTCATTAATGGAACCTTGTTGGCTACAGACCACCGCAAAGTCCTGCACCTGCTGCGGCAGCAATGCGGTGTCCTAGACCCCCTTAGGGTCCCCACATGGACCTCTGATGGGTCTACGTGGGCTGGGCGTGGGTTTCATCTCAGGACTCCCATTAGGAAGTGCCACTCCCCTTCGTGGTACTGCAAGCAAGAGGTGCCACATATATGTACTTTCTAACATTTTCCTTCACTGAGATAAACAGAACTTGGAAATATAAATAAACTTTATAAAAACAAAATATATAACCTATATCACTTCAACCTTCTAAATCATCGTAATATTTTTCATATCCAGTAGGAATTCTGTCTGTAATTACTTATTTTACATTTGAATGTAACTAATGTAATGTATTTTGTGTGTATTTAACTATTGTAGTATAATTTCATTTGCACTACTTACAATTTTTTTCAAATTCTGAGATTCAATCACGTGTTTATGGATAAGTGTTTTGTTGTACTTTTATTTCAGTTTTCCATTATGGCCTTATGAATACAAACAATAAGATCCATTCTTGCTAGTATAAAGTTCAATGATTTTGAACTAGAGACTCAAGGATATAGTATTACATATCATACAGTAATGTGTATCACTTTGTTTAATACTGCTCCATAAAATAATTAATAATTCAGGTGGCAGCCACTTCATCTGGCATGCTGGTCTGTCTGGTGAAGTAGGAAGTAGGATCCTAGTGGCAGCCTGCCCATATCGGGCCATTGCGGGCACCTCACCTGGGACTGTGGGAGAAGATCAGGGTGCACCTGCTGTTAAGCGAGGGCAGAAACCCGGCAGCTGCTGTGTGAAAGACACAGTGTCACTGACTCACATCTAACACATGTCTGCCCCGTGAGCTTGGGCCCTGAGGATCAGCCCCTGGGAGCACACACACACCGTGGGGCAGGGGGCGCCTACCTAGGAAGATGTGCACACCAAACAGAAGCCACTCTGCAGATTGGCTGGTACAGTATTTATTTTCCTTAGAGCAGGGGACAATTCTGCTCTGCTGTGGGGAGAAAACAAGAAAAACAGACCCAGGCAGGTGAAGCCAAATTTTTGTACTCAGGCTGGCAAGGAAACATTCCTCCATGCACTCTCCAGCAGGCTCAGGAAGCTCTTCCATGATCCTTGTCCATGAAGTAGCAGCCAGGGACACCCACGTCTGGTACTCCTGGCTGTTCTTTTGGGTTTATTTGTTAATTTATACAGACATCCCCTCCCTCAGACAGCAGAGTTTTTCTGGGTATTGTAAAACGTTCTGCATCTGAGCATTCTCAATGTTTGGTTTTTATATTGTTCCTTGTAAATGCTTTGTGAACTTTGTGTTTTAGGTGTTGAGGTGCGAGAAAAGGAGCCAGATTATGAACATAGTTTCTTACCAGTCTTTCATTTATAAATGAAAACAGATTCTCTATAAAAATGCCTATCAGGAAATAACTTGAGAGGGGAAAAAAGGCTGCTTTCTCATAAGGTCAAAATGTGCTAGTTTTATGTGCTCAAAATACAATGAAGTAACTCACTATCTAGGAACAATGGTCCAGAGCTAAGAGTTAAGTGTCTAGGAGCCAGAGGCAGGGTGTTTGTGAGCTGTATCCAAAGGGAGGGAAGAAAGTTAAAATTCATAATTGACATTGTAGAATCAAGGTTGCAATACAAAATGAGAATCACCATAAAGTTCTTTGATATTTGGGGTCTTTTATTGTTCCATATGAATTTTTGGATTGCTTCCTCTATTTCATTGAAGAGTGACATTGGGATATTGGTAGGTATCACATTGAATTTGGATATATCCTTTGGCAGTATTGCCATTTTCATGATGTTAATCCTCCCAATCCAGGAGAATGGGAAGTTTCCCACTTCCATAGCTCTGCTTTAATTTTCTTTTTCAGGTTTTTAAAGTTCCCATCATAGAGGTCCTTCACCTCTTAAGTTAACTCCTAGGTATTTTATTTTTGTGCGGCTATTAAAAAGGGGTTGCTTTCCTTATTTCAGCTGTACTCTTATCGTTATTGGAATACAGGAAAGCCTTTATTTTCTGAGGGTTAATTTTATACTCTGCTAGTTTGCCAAAGTGTCTGATCAGCTCAAGTAACTTGGGAATGGAGTCCATGGGTTTCATTAAATACAAGACCATGTCATTTTCAAAGACGGAGTGTTTTACTTCATCTTTTGCTATTTGGATCCCTTTAAGATTGCATCTTATCTTATTGCCCCAGCTAGCATTCTAATACTAAGTTGAAAAGGAGTGGAGAGAACAGATATCCTTATCTTATTTCTGAATTTATAAGAAATGGGTTTAACTTCTCACCATTAAGTATAATGCTGGCTGTAGGTTTGTCAATTCTTAGCAGAAAGAACAGCACTAGAGCAATATTAGTTCCAAATTTCAAATGCTACTAAAAAGCCATAGTAATAAGAACAGCTTGGTTCTGGCACAAGAACAGACCTGAGGACCAATGGAATAGGACTGAAGACTCAGAAATGAGCCCCTGACTGATAGCCACCTAAACTTTGACAAGGGAGCTAAAAAAAAGAGAATGGGAGAAAGACAGCCTTTTGAGTAAATGGTCTGGCCAAAATTGGTTAAACGTCTGTTAAAGTAAAGCTGCATCCGTATATATCACCCTGCACAAGAATCAACACCAAATGGATCAAAGACCTCAAAATATAAGAGGACACCATGAAAACACTACATGAAGGAATAGGATAAACTCTAGGGCATTTTAGCACATACCAAAATTTTCTTAATAGAGAGCCAGAAACAAAGAGTAAAGAAAAATAAGTTAAGAAATTCATTCCTTAATTCATCTCTTTATGAAACAAGTAATTTACTATTACAGGATGATGATACAGTCTGTATGTAATAAACATATTACAATAGTCAAAAAAAAAGAAATCAAAGGTTGGACAAATCGGATTGCATGAAACATGAGAGCTTCTGCAAGACAAAGGTCATAACTAGCAATATCAATAGAAAGTACACGTTCTGGGAGAAGATCTTCACGAGTTATAAAACAGACAAGGTCTTATATCTAAAATGTACTTAGGACTCAAAAAATTAAATCCCCCAACAGCAAATCCTCAGAGAAACAACTGCTCGATAATTAAGTGGGCTAAAAACTTAAAGAGAGACTTCTCTGAAGAGGAAATAAAAATGTCCATTAGATACATGAAGAAATGCTCAACTATTCTAGCCACAAAAGAAATGCAAATCAAGAGAACATTGCGATTGTACATTACTCTAGTTAGAATGGCTATAATCAAGAAATTTTTTTTGTTTATGTGGTGCTGAGGAATCGAACCCAGGGCCTCATGCATACAAGGCAAAACACTCTACTACTGAGTCACCTTCCCGGCTCCTAATCAAGAAATTTAATAACAACATGTTGGAGGGGATGTGGCTAAAACGGAACCCTATTTCATTGATGGTGGGAGTGTAAACTTGTTTAACCACTTTGGAAAGCAGTATGGAAGTTCTTCAAAAGACTCCATGTAAAGTTCCCCTATGTCCCAGCAATCCCACTTATGGGCATTTAGGCATTTACCCAAATGATCACAAACAAAGTCATACCAAAGTTGCCTGTGCAACCATGTTTATGGAACCAACCTCAATGCTCCTCAGTTCATGAATGGATGAAGAAAATGTGATACACACACACACACACACACACACACACACACACACACACACACACACACTGGTATTCTATGCCTCCATTAGAAAGAATGAGGTTGTCACAATTTTTAGGAAATGGAAAGACTTGGTAAATATTATATTAAGTGTAGTAAGCCAGGCCCAAAGAAACATACGTCCCATGGTTTCCCTTGTTTGCAAGGACTAGTGCATGTCTAGGACAAGCAGAGAAGATCAAAGGCTATGGACGTATAACCATATAAGATGACATTAAGTGAAAGGTACCCCAAGTCAGACACACAAGTGATTTTTTCTTTCTTGTTTTTGTTTTTAATATACTTATAATGCGCTATGTGATTCTTTTGTAAGTTCATCCTCCCATGGTATAATCCCTGTTTTCATTGTATTTGATTCCAGTATTCTGCATTTTTATATACATTTTTGTAATTTGGGGAGTGGAAAGGTTATAGAAGAATGCTGAAATGGGGATGCAGGTTGACCCATTGGGATGATGAGATGTGCAGGACACTGTGTCGAAAATGAATTTACAATGTCGGGTAATGGTCAAGGAGGGAAGAGTTGGAGAGTAGGGGAAAAACAAAGGTCAATAGGAAAAACAATGCTCAATAGGAAATGTACTCATTACCCTACTTATGTAACTGTAAACCCTCTGTATCGTATTTTTACAATAAAAAATATAAAACTCTCTTCCTGGTATAGATTTCCAGTGCTGCCCTCGGCATTGCATTTTTTTGCCTTTTCTGGCTGTCGTTAGGCCCATCTGCCTAGTGGATCAGTATTCTTCAAGGTTTCTTGGTCCTGAAGTGGGACTTGGATTATCCAGTGATAGTTGGAACTAGGCCAAGGACAGGACAAAACCACTTCCAGGGCACTGCTTCTTCATCCCCCCCCCCCCCCATGCAACTAGGATTGCAAGCCGAATTTCTCTGAATTCGACTCCAGAAAATAATCACTGAACCAAAAGGCAAGGTCACCAAACACCTCCCCTCCTCCCCCCATTCCCTCCTTTCTTCCTCCTTGGTAAAGTACAAAATAATTTTGCAGGTTTTGGCAAACACACAAATTGCCCACTACCTCCCCTTTTAAACTAGGTTTAAAGTCAATAAGTCGTTTAAACTGATAATGCCACACTCATTCTGTACAACAACTTCAGGTTGTTTGATGCTTTAATTTGTTGTTGGTGGTGGTGGTGGTAGGAGGGCCTCAACTCTGGGTCTGGTTGCTGTACCTGACGAGCTTTTCAGCTCAAGGCTAGTGTTCTACCACTTGAGCCACAGAGCCATTTCCACATTTTTCTGCTTATGTGGTGCTGAGGAATTGAACCCAGAACCTCATGCATTCAGGACAAGCACTCTACCACTGAGTCTCCTTCCCAGTCTTAATGCTTCAATTCTTTAAATTGTATTTTTGTCAGTCCTGTGGTTTAATCTCAGGTTGTTAACATATTCCTGAGTTCTTCAGCTCAAGTGGAGCCCTCTACCACTTGAGCCACAGTGCCAATTTCTGTTTTCAGATAAGCGTCTTTCAGATATTCCCACCAGGGTTTGCTTTGATCAGTGAATTTTTAAATTATATTTCTTCTATGTATTTATTGGAATATTGCAGTTTTATGTCTTCAAGTATTCCAATAGTATTAAATATTACATTTACAATCTATTCTGTAGCAATACATTTTGAAATTATTATGTTAAGTTGAAAATCTTGTTGTTTGCAGAAAAATCCCATTAAATTCCAAATGGGAAATATGCTCATTTCAGCAGCCTTGAGTCTCCTTCGTATTTATTTATTTATTTATTTATCTATTTATTTGTGAAAATACCAGGCAGATGGGTAACAATTACATGGGCAAGATAATGAGTACATTACTCATCAAGCATTGTTGCCTCCTCATTTGTTTCCCCTTCCCATCTGTTCTCATCTGCCCCCACCCCCCCCCCCATTGCTCTCCAGACACCCCTTTGCCTGTCCCCCACCCTCGCCAGCCAAGTTGTAAAGTTCGTTTTTCTTTTATTTTTTATTTATTTTTTATAGTGAGAATACCAACAGACGAGTTACAATTACATGGGCAAGATAACGAGTACATTTCTTATCAAGCATTGTTGCCGCCTCTGTGTTTCCCCTTCCCATCCCTTTCCATACTACCCCCCTCTCCCCATCCGATCCTCCCTCCACCCCCCATCAAAGCTGTAAAGTTCGTTTTTCAACCTAAGGACTTGTATATCTCATTGTTGCAATGGGTCTACCTGTATCCCGAGTTAAAAAATCAGTTTTTTCCCTTCCCCTCCACAAATTATACCAACATCAAATACTGTGAAAGCAGGGGCTTTACTGTGGGGGAGGGACATACAAAGCAATATAGAAATCATCTTATAAATATGTTAGAAACAATTGCAAGAAAAAAAATTGAATCCTTATCTTGTGGTTCATTTCACTCAACATCAACTTGTCTGATGTTTTCTGCTTATCTCAGAAATATACTGGTTATTGCAAATAAAGGAAACCATGGGACCTATGTTTCTTTGGGACTGGTTTATTCTCTTAATATAAATTTTTCCAAGTCTTTCCATTTCCTAACAAATCGGGCAATGTCATTCTTTCAGATAGAGGCATAGAATTCCATTGTGTACATATATATACCACATTTTATTGATCCATGCATCTACTGAGGGACATCTGGGTTGGTTCCATATGTTAGCTATGGTAAATAATGGTTCAATAAACATAATTGTGCTGGTAGCTTTAATACGGTCTTGTTTGTGACCATTTGGGTAAATGCCCAAAAGTCGGATTGCTGGGCCATAGGGGAGCTCTATGTATAATCTTTTGAGGAACCTCCATACTACTTTCCAAAGTGGTTGAACAAGTTTACATGCCCACAAACAATGCAATAAATTTCCCTTATGCCCACATCCCCTCTAGCATCTGTTGTTATTAGAGTTCTTCATTATACCCATTCTAACTGGGGTGATGTGCTATCTCAATGTTGGTTTGATTTGCATTTCTGTTATGGCTAGGGATGTTGAGCATTTCTTCATGTGTATATTGACCATCCTTCTTTCATCTTCAGAGTCTTTATCCCACTTATTTATTTGGCAGTTGTTTCTTTGAGGATTTGTTGTTGAGGAACTTAATTTTTTTGAGTTCCAGGTATATTTTAGATATGAGACCCTTGTCTGTTGGACGGTAGTGAAGAGCTTCTCCCAATCAATGGGCTTTCAATTGATTTTGCTAGCTATGTCCTTTGCCATGCAGAAGCTCTGCAATTTCATGCAATCCCATTTGTCCAACATTTCTTTGATTTGTTGTAATTCTGGGTCTCTAGTAAGAAAATTTCAGCCTGTGAAAAGGAGACCTACTGTTTCTCCTATTCCATTCTTTAATGTTTTCAGAGTGTCTGTTTGACTCCGAGGTCTTTGACCCATTTGGAGTTCATTCTGGTGCAGGATGATATATAAAGATCTAACTTTAGTTTTCTACAAGTAGTTAACCAATTTTGCCAACACCATTTACTGAAGAGATTGTCTCTTCCATTCTAATTTTTTAGCTCTCTTATCGAACATTAGATGTCTATAGGTCTATAGGTTCATTTCTGGGTTTCCTTGTCTAGTCCATTGGTCCTATGGGCTGTTCTTGAGACAGTATCAAGCTGTTTTAATTACTATGGCTTTGTAGAAGAGTTTGAAATTTGGTATTGATATTCCTCCAGCAATGTTGTTTCCGTTAAATATCGTTTTTGCTATTCGGGGTATTTTATTTTTCCATATGAATTTTTGGATTACCTCTTCTTTTTATTAAAAGAATGAGGCTGGAATATTGATAGGTTTCATATTGAATTTGTAGATAGCCTTGGGAAGTATTGCGATTTTCACGATGTTGATCTTTCCAATCCAGGAGCATGGGAGTTTTTGCCACTTTCTAAGTTTGGTTTTGATTTCCTTTTTCAAGTTTTTAAAGTTTTCATCATTGAGGTCTTTTTTTCTTTGTTAAGTCCTAGGTATTTTATTTTTTGTGGGGCTATTACGAATGGAGTTGCTTTCCTGATTTCAGTCATACTTTTCTCATTGTTGGCATACAGAAAAGCCATTGTTTTTTGAGGGTTAATTTTATACCCTGTTACTTTGTCAAAGTTTTGAATCAGCTTGAATAATTTGGGAGTGGAGTCCGTGGGATTCTTTAAATCCAAGTTCATGTCATCTGCAAAGAGGTAGAGCTTCTTCTTTCCCTATTTGGATTCCCTTTTATATTTGAATCTTATCTTATTGCTGTAGCTAGGCATTCTAATCCTTGTTTAAAGGGAAGTGGAGTGAGTGGACATCTTTATCTCATTCCTTAGTTAAGAGGAAATACCTTTATTTTCTCACCATTACGTAAAATGCTGGAAGTAGGTTTGTCATATGCATCCTTTATTGTATTGAGGAATGTTCCCTGAATTCCTAATTTTTCCAGAACCTTCATCATAAAGGGGTGTTCGATCTTGTCAAATCCTTTTTCTGCATCTATTGAGGTAATCATGTGGTTCTTATCCTTGCTCTTGTTGATGTGATTTATTGTATTAATTGGTTTGCGTATATTGAAGCAGCTTTACATCCCTGAAATTAATCCTGTTTGATCATGATGTATGATTTTTTGGATGAATTGTGAAAGTCGATTCACCAAAATTTTGTTGAGAAGTTTTGCATCAATCTTCATCAAAGAAATGGATCTATAGTTCTCTTTTTTTGATGAGTCCCTGCATAGTTTAGGGATGAGGTTTTGAAGGTTTCATAGAATGAGTTCGGTACTGAAATTTCTCTTTCAATTTCATTGAAGACTGAAGGAGTATTGATGTGAGCTCTGCTGTAAAGGCCTTGTAGATTTCCGCTGTAAAACTATCTGGTCCCGGGCTTTTCTTAGATGGGTGGTATCTTATTCCTATTTCTATTTCATTGCTTAATATGGGCCAGTTAAGATGGTTTAACTCATCTTGGTTCAGTTTCGGCATGTCTATATTTACTAGGAAACAGTACATTTCTAACAAGTTCTCAAACTTATTAGCCTAAATGTTTGAGAAGTATTCCTTATAATATACTGAATCTTGGTTGTTTCTGTGGTGAAGTTTCCATTCTCATCTCTGAGCTTATTTATTTGAGTGTGTTCTCTTGTTCTTCTAATAAGATTTGTTAAGGGTCTGTCAATTTGTTAATTTTTCAAAGAACCAACTCTGTTTTGTTGATTCTATGCTTTTAAAATTCTAATTCATTTAATTTTGATTTAATTTTAGTTATTTCTTTCCATGTACTGGATTGGGGTTTATCTTGCTGCTCTTTTTCAAGGAGGCTCTGATGTCTCAGTAAATTGTTGGTTTCAGATCACTTCAATTTGTTGATGCCTCTGAGTACTGCATTTGCTATGTCCCAGAGGAGCTGGTACTGTGAGTGTTCATTTTTGTCGAATATTATAAACATTTGAAGTTCGTTTCTGATCTCTTCCATGACCCACTGGTTATTCAACAGTGTGTTGTTCAGCCTCTATGTGTTACAGGACTTTCATTGGTGGCTTTTGATGTTGAGTTCTAATTTTATTCCCTTGTGGTCTGAGAGAATGCAAGGTATAACTTCAATGTTTTTGTATTTGGACAAGTTTGCTTTGTGACCTAAATGTGGTCTATTTTGGAAAAAGTTCCCTGTGCTGCTGAGAAAAACGTGTATTCTGATGCTGCTGGGTGAAATATTCGGTAGATGTCTGTTAAATCTAGGTGATCTATGCAGTTATTTTTATATCCATGGTTTCTCTGTTGATTTTTTGCCAAGTTGATATATCTAGTGGGGAGAGTGGGTGTTAAATTCCCCAACAATTAATGTCTTTGGATCTATGGGAGATATGAGGAAAAGTACAGTTTCTTGGATAAATTTGGGTGCTCTTGTGGGGAATAGATATTTAGAACTGTAATATCCTCCTGAAGGAGAGATCCCTTAATAAGTATATAGTAACTTTCTTTATCTCTTCTCACGAATTTTAATTTGAAATCTATTTTATCTGATATTAGGATTCCAACTCCTTCCTGTTTATGAGGCCGTTTGCTTGTTAGATTTTGTTCCAGCCTTTCACTTTAAACATGTGTTTGTTTTTATGAGCAAGTTGTGACTCCTGAATGCAGCAGACAGAAGGATTTTTTTAATCCAACTAAACAGTCTATGTTGCTTAATTGTATTGTTAAGTTTGTTAATGTTGGGAGATAGTACTGAGAGATATTTGGTAGTTCTTGCCATTTTATGCACCTTCTTGGGGGCTGCGCCCACTGGGTTCTTCCTATGGTTCTTGGATTCTCAATTTGAGTGCAGTTTCTTAGCCTTTATTGTGGTCTTGTTGGTTTTCTCTGTGTAGGACATCTTTAAGTAACTTTTGTAGGGCTGGATTGGTAGAGATATATTGTTTCACTTTTTCTTTGGTATGGAAAATTTTTATTTGTCCTTCAGGCATGAAGGAGATTATAGCTGGGTACAGTATTCTTGATTGATAGTTCTTTGTCTTTAGGGCATGGCCTACATCATTCCAGGCTCTTCTTGCTTTAATTGTCTCTGCTGAGAAATCTGAGGTGATTCTAATTGGTTTCACTTATAGGTGATTGATCTTTTTTCCTTGACAACTTTAAGGATCTTTTCCTTGTTCTGACTTGATCCTGTGGATATTATAATGTGGAGTTGTGATGTCTTGTTCTGGTCTGGTATATTTGGGGTTCTAAAATCTTCTTGTATCTGAATAGGCCTATCTTTTTGCATGTTTGGGAAGTTTTCTGCTAGGATCCTGTGAAACAAATTTCCTAGACCTTCTGTTTCTAGGTGCTCCTCTGTACCTATTATCCTCAGATTAGGCTTTCTGATGGTGTCTTCCAAATGTTGAATAGATCTATCATATTTCTTGGATTTTTTCATAGATAGTTGTATGTTCTTCCTCTATAATATATAGGCTGTCTTCAATCCCCGAGTTTCAGTCTTCTGCATGGTCTAACCTACTGTCAAGAATTTCTACTTTGTTTTATTTATTTCTTTTCCTTCTAATTAGTCGGCTTTGATGGCTTCAAATTCTTTGTTGGAGCTTTGTTTTAGATCTTGTTTGAACTTTCTTACTTCCTTCATTTCATGTTCAGGGCTTATTCTCAAATCATTTAGTTGATTGGTTATGGTTTTCTTGGACTCCCATTCCTTCTGTTGGGCTCCATTCAACATTCCCTTTCGGTATCCCTGATTTTTTCAGCTTTCTTTTAATGGATTCCACGAATGCCTCTATTTGGTATGAAAGTAACACCAGTTTTGTGCTAGAACACTATTTTAAGGCAAGCATCCACCAAAGTCCTGTAGTTGCAAATCAAAAGTCGACAGATACAATCTATTTCAACAGATGCAATCTATTCAATGTAAAACAACAATGTAATAATGGGCTAAGAACAGCAAAGTAGAATTTGGCACACCAGAAATTATTATTTTTAGGGAGAAAAGTGGGAAAAAAATAGGATTAGAGCACTGTGGAAAGGTAAACGGAGAGTGAAATTAACCAAGATTGGACAAAATAATAGGAGAAAGAGAAGAGAAAATAAAAGAGGCAAGAAAAAATGGAAAAACAAAATTTTAAATTTAAAAATTGAAACACAAAAATGATGCAAGTTTAAAGAAGAAATATTGAGAGAAGAATGGGAATAGGATGAGAGGAGGGGAGGAGTAGAAAGGAGATATGAAGAACTAAAAATACTTACAATAAAAATAAAAAATAAAAATTGTTATAATATTATATAGGTATTATGAGATAATACCATTATTAAAGATAATACCGTTATTAAGGAATTTAAGCCTGAGAGTTTTTGAAATAAGTAACAAATTTCTGGATTAAGTGTGTAAACGATGTGGAATAAGTTCTAATAATTAATGAAAGGTATATCTGAGGATGAGCAGAACAGCAATTAAGTCACCCAAAAAAGAATCAAGAGAAGAAAAAGTGAAAAGAATGAGAAAGGAAGAAAGAAAAAGGATTAAAATTTCAGTAGAGATAAAATAAAAATACAAAAGTGCCCACACATATACACTTAAAATAAAAATAATAAGAGGAAAAACAAGATTAATAGAAAACAATTTTAAAAAAAAAAATACAAGTTAATAAAAAGGTACAAAGAAAGTGTTCTTTGGGGGGCGGTGTTCTATGGGAAGATCCTGTATCTCCCTTGTGTCCATAACTAGTCTCTTGGTGGAGTCTCTGGTATGCTTGTGGTGTTTGGTTTTCCTGTTGCTTCATTGGTTTCTTAAGTTAGTTTGTTTGGCAGGCAGAAATATGCTCTGCTTTACCCAGAATTTTGTGATCCTCCTTCCAGGCTAGTTCAGTGGGAGGTAATTCTGCTTTGTTTCTCACAAAAGAGGGAGTTGGCTGTTTCCTCTTGTTTGTAGATGCTGTGATAAGGCTAGGTTCTGGGTGGAGTTGAGGCCTTTCAGCAAACAGTAGCTTTTCCCTGAGGGGCTACCTAGTGAGACACTCACAGAGCCCAGCATGGAGCCATTCTCAGGGTTTATGTTAACTGAATTTCAATTGATTGTCTAGGCTGCTATAAGGAGGGGAAGCCTCTGGCTCTGTTTACCCAGTGAAGAAAGACATTCCTCTGTGGACTGAGTTTTCACTGCCTGGATTGGGTGACTTTCTCCTGGGTGGAGCTGAGCATGTCAGGTCAGGTCAGGTTCCTGTGACCTGCTAAATGACTCTTTTTTTTCCTCCAAGTCCTGGGTTGGAGCTATATTCTCAACCATACCTTTGCCAGTATGAAAGATGGAGATCTCAGGGAGTGGCACAGTGGGGAGGGGGAGGGGGAAGGGTGACCTTGCCTCCTCTGCTCCCTGAGAAGGTGTTATTATGTAAGGATTCTACTCATGCCAGTGTCTTTGTTCCTGGGTCGTCTCTGGTCTGTGATCTGCAGGATGAAGATACCTGCTCCTTGTCAGCTCTTGCTGGTGTTGGGTAGAATCTGATCATTCGCTGTGTCTGGCACATTTGTCCAGGACTCTCTGTTTAGTAGGTATGGCAGCAATGGCCACTGCTACCGCCACTGCCACCACAGCCACAGCTACAGGCAAGTGCTCAGATCTGTTTCCTTGCCAGGATTTTCCCTTTCTGGCAAAACTCTCTGTACTCGGAAGGCACACTTGGTGTAATTCTCCCACCTAGGACTGTACACTGGAACACTAAAACTGCTTTCTAGGTGATAGCTTGTTTAGCCTCCAGGTTCTCCTCTGCCATCTTCCTGGAGCTACTCCTCTTTTTTTTTCTCTCCAGTATATTTTCTTGTTTTGGAACAAGTGTCATAGACTGTCCAACCATTCAAAAGGAAACTCATTCCATTGATTTAATAGAAAAGGAATGCAGCCTGCCTGCAACTCAAGGCAATTTTGAGTATAATGTTAAATTGATAATTCACATCATTGAATTTTCCAAGTCGTATTCATAATTTTTTAAACTATTCATTAAAGAGGTTCCAAATAGCAAGAATAAAAAACAATGTTTTGCTTTCTAAGAATGTTATAAAAGTTAGTAATTCAATAAAACACATTGCATTCTTCTAAGATTCCATGGTGAAGAATTTCTCTTTTATCATAGCCCTTACCACTGACCCCCTCACTTCAAACTTTTAGCTTTATTCAGTTTTCTTGTTCCCGCTTTCATTTTGGTACTAGCACGAATTATCTCCTTATAGTATTTGACAATGAAATACCATTTGTTGTTAAAGAGCTCAGTACATATTTCCAAAGGCAGACCCATGGGCATATCATAGAGCATAAACTATTGAATATCATTAACGTGATCCTATGTAACTATTCCATCAATTAATATAAATACCACATAGATGTGCATCCTCATATAATTTTTAAAATGCAATGTAGTTACATATCATATGTCATAAAATAATTTAGACCACTTGTAGAAGAGACTAACCTCAACCTTTTGCATCATTCCCAATACTATTTGTAAAATTTTCTTTCTCATTAACTTTCACTGCAGGGCCTTATATTCTTGGATTTTAGTCAACTTTGACTAAGCTGTTTTCTTTCCACCATAAGTTAGTCCCTCACGTTAAATACCTGAGGAATAACTTGTCCCAATATGCCTGCAAGAAGAGTATCCAAGTCAACTTTCTGTGCCCATTCTTCCCTTGCTTTGTTTGGGAATGGGGTATCAGAGACAGGGGAGACAGGGATGTCAGGGTTCAGGTGGTTGGAACCATGATGTTATGAATTATGGGTAGAAGAAAAGAGTAGTAGAGACTAGGATACAAGGTAAAGGTTAACTGTGACTGTAATTGCTGAGTTCCAGTGTCAGGAAATTGGTTAGCTGCAACAGCTTTGCAAGGGTTGGGGTGGCTAACACAGGTATCCAGAACTGTTTAGCAGGGACAAGGAAGCATAGACAAAGTGAAACAGTAAAATTTGTGAGGGATTGGGGGCACAATCAGGGTAACAAGGTCATGGGTGTGCAAACTGGGTTGCCAGTACTATGGTAGAAGCAATTGGCATGGTGGCCTGATGTGATGCAGAGCTCTGGGTTTGCCTGTCCAGTTTTGGCTGTTAGATCTTTAGGGAAACTACCTCTAGCAGCTCATTATCAGCTTGTTGTGTTCAGGCACGTGCCATCTATCAATGTCTACTCCAAGTAGATTGCATTCTCTGACACCAGCTATAGGTTCTTTGCCCTAAGCATCCTGAGAGACCACACTCCACAATGCTGCAGAACAGTCTACACATAGTGAGTTGCAATCACCTCATGGAACTCTTGCTGCTCCTCTCCAATGTCAATTATCATGGTAGCAAGGGAACTGAGATGTGCTCAGCAGCAGTGCTCTGGGAAGCTACCAATTCTTGCCCTGTCATTCTGGGAGCTCCCTAGAAATGGGCAAGAGCACTTGCTGATGTTCTTCCAACTTCTCTCTGTGGCTCTGCACAACCAGACTGTTGTACCTCAGATGGGTTACCTTGATGTCCAGGTGGCCTCAAACGTGCTCTATCTTCTCTCTCTAGGTGCTCTTCTTCTTCAGCTGCCTCTCCTTTCCCTTCCACGTAGCTCACTTCATCTCCGCATCCTTTGAATTCTGCTTCATATCAACCTGTGGCTTTCACACCAAGCCCTTCCACTTTTTCATCTACCTCTCTAGCTGTGAATCTGGTACAACAAGCTAACTTCTGTATCTGTTTATCAAGATTAGTGCTGAAATTTAGGTGGTACTAGCTAACTGAAAACATGAGGAGCTTCTTAAGTACTCCCCTGCCATTCATTGCACATTGAGAAAAATGCAAATGTGTTCTGGTCAGTCTCTCCTTCTCCATTTCTGGATTCAGCATTTTTTTATTTCCCTTCCCCTCCCCACATTAGAAAAATTTATATGCAATATGCAGGTTGCTGACAACAAATATAGTGAAAACAGGGGTTATCCTATGAAGGAAGAAAATAGAAGAGAAACAAAAACAACTTACATACTACATGTTAGATACATTAAAATCAATAGCAAGAAAGAAGAAGCAAGTTGTGTCCCTATCTTGGGGTCCATTTCACTTAACATCATCTTATATGGCCATGTGTACATGGAAAATGTTTTATAAGCCATTTAAATCCCATATTTTCTCGTTACAAAGTTATATCTGAAACACATGCTGCCTCGTGTCCAAAGATATACTTGTGCTATTTCAATGAAGCCAGAAAACATTCATTTTATCTGGAGCAGCACCATAGATTGTTACTGGAAGTGAGTGGAAGGAACTGTTACTGCAAGTGGGAATTGATCCCCAAAGAGAAATTGAACACAGAGAAATGACAAAGTTCAAGTTAATCTGTGCTGTCCTTTTTATGTTACATTAAAAGAATCTAAGGTCTGAAGGAAACTCTGTCCTTGACTTTTTCGAGTGTGTCCATTACTTATACAAAACTTGCCTGTAAACTTCTAGTTCAGAGTATTACAAAAGGTAACAATATGCCATTTGAAGGCCAGCATAGAATAAAAGGAAATAACTTTGTTTTCAAAGTGTTCTCATGCAAAGAAACAAAGACCTGGAGGTTTTATTTTTTAATTTTTTTAATTTTTTTAATTTTGAGAATACCGTACAGAGGAGTTACAATTACATGGGCAAGATAATGAGTACATTTCATATCATGCATTATTGCCTCCTCTTGTTTCCCCTTCCTTTCCCTTCCCATACTCCTCCTCTCCCCCTACCCGATCTTCCTCCCACCCCCACCAAAGTTGTTCAGTTTGTTTTTCGGCATAACAACTTGTACATCTCATTGTTGCAATTGGTCCGCCTGTATCCCTAGTTAAATGATTTTTTCACCTTCTCCTCCACAAATTATACCAACATCAAAAACGATGAAAATATGGGTTATATTGTGGGGGAGGGACATACAAAGCAACATAAAAATCATCCTATAAATATGATAGAAATAATTGCATGAAAAGGAAAAAAAAACAAAAAAACCACATTTGAATACTTATCTTTGGGTTCATTCCCCTAACATCAACTTATCTGATCTTTTCTGCTTGACTCAGACATATACTAGTTATTGCAAATAAGGGAAACCATGGGACCTATGTTTCTTTGGGCCTGGATTACTTCACTTAATATAATGGAAGTTTTAAAGTGACTTATGCACAGATATTTAACTCCTGAGATTATTCTCCTGATGCAGGAGTCAGTTACCCATTTCTTTGGTCTGGTCCTGAGTTCGCTACAGCAATAAGGATTCCAAAAAAGCAGTATCCAGTGAGTATGATCAGCAAAAGGAGACTCTTCTCAAACCAGTGCTTTAAAGATGGTCCCAAAGAAACATGTGGGTTTTTGCATTTGCTTGTTTGTTTGTTTAGTTTGTGCTGGTTCTGGTGCTTAAACCCAGAGGGTGGACCCTGTCCCCGTAGAGTCATCTTTCCTCCCCACATGCCCAATAAGCTAGTACTCTACTGCTTGAACCAAAACTGCACTTCTGGATTTTTAGTTTTTAATTACAGATAAGAGTTTGACAGACTCTCCTGCCTGGGTTGGCTTTGAACTGAGAGTTATAAATCTAAGTGACATCAACAGTATGGACTTCTCTTTTGAACCAAGAAATATTAGATGAAGTTTATTATAAAGCTAATATTTGACAATTTTTAAAAGAAGAGAATATGTCCAGCAAAGAAGCCATAACTTAAATAACTCATCAAAAGTAGGTGCACTGAAACATTTTGGAATTATTTTTTTCTGCTTGGGAAGATTACTTTTGACTTCATCATTCCTTTTCAGGAAACTTAAAGTCATATTTGCACTTTTTTTTGGTCGTGGGGCTTGAACTCTGATCCTGGGTGCTGTCCCTCAGCTCTTCAAATCAAGTTGAGCAGTCTGCCACTTTTGGTAGAGCACCACTTCTGGGTTTTTGGTGGTTAATTAAAGATAAGAGTCTCTTGGACTTTCCTGACCAGGCTGGCTTTGAATCACAATCTTCTGGTCTCAACTTTCTGAGTAGCAAGGATTACAGGCGTGAACCCCCAGCATCTGTCTTATACTTGCATTTATGTGCAATTAATGACACTATGTAGACAAAGAATGGAAATTTGAATCAAATTATGACATTGCAGCTTTTCAGAAAAATTGAGGTAGCAATAAATATATCCTCCTTTTCCATGTTGTTGTATTAATGACTCATTTCTTATGGGACTTTTACATTAGCATCCTCTGCTGTCTGTGTTTGTCGACTTAGTATCAGAAATTGTTCATAGAGAAATATAAAAGACTGAGATTTTTAGAAAGAAATGGAGATCAGGTATGAAAGAACAGCATAGAAGGATATACAATTTATCACACAGAGATTAGGAATTAGCCTAAGTGGCTGAAATGCTAAAGGCAATGTGGAATAAGCCTAGTTGATAACTAGCTCTTTAATAACCAAAAATGGTTTCTGAGAACGGTTTGTGGTATAACATAGTTATTACTATCATTTATTCCTTCCATCTGCAGTTATTCCTTCTCTTCTGTCAAAACTATTAATTAGTCTCTGCCTTTTTGATGCCATGACTTACCAAAAAGATTTCCAAATCTCACTTAGACTACCCTTCTCATTGTGATTAGCAGTGACCACTCAAAAGCCTGCTTTAATCTTAACCTGATATCTAAGCACATTCTTGGCATTAATTGTGGTAACCTATTAATACAACGTTGTTTTTTTAAACAGTATTCAAATATAGTATAATAAATGAATTAAGGACTATTGTTAGATATCAGTTAGAATGAGCCATAATATATTCCAAGTATGGGTTCTTTATTTTGCATTTACTAGCTAAATGACTTTTTTGCCAGTCTTGGGGCTTGAACTCAAGGCCAGGAACTGTTCCTGAGCTCTTTTATTTTTGTTCAAGGCTAGCACTCTACCACTTGAGGCACAGCTCTACTTCCAGTGTTTCTTTTTCTATTTATTTGGTACTGAATAATTGAACCTAGGGTTCCATGCATGCTAAGCAATAACTGTTCCTTTAAGCCACGTTCCCGGAACGATAAATGACATTCTTTCTTTTTTATATTAAGTTTTTTATTGTGAAAATATCGTACAGAGGGGTTACAATTACATGAGCAAGGCAATTAGTACATTCCTTAGCAAGCATTGTGGCCTCTTCCTTCCCCTTACCATCCTTGCCCACTGATTCTCTCCACACCTGCCAAAGTTGTAAACTTCGTTTTTCAACATAACGTCTTGTACATCTCATTGTAGCAATGGGACTTGATTAAGACAGCATTACTTTTTCCTTCCATTACTATGTATTATAATTTAGGCCAGGTGGTAGAAAAGGAATTGGAAAACAATACTAAGTCAAGTAAGGTTGACATTCCCATCACATTTCTAAGGAAGTAGTGCTAAGACCCGCAAGATTCGTACAGCTGTTGCACGTGACATTATTATGTAAAACACTATTAACCATCATCTCTGACATCCATAGCATTCAGCTTCCATTTTCAAGGTCAAGAGCCAAATCTAAACCTTTTTATTGATAGGGAGTGATTCCTAGGAAGGAAGAAGGAGGATGTAGAAAGTGATGGTGGAAAATATGTATATTGGCCACCTGTCCACATTTTTTGCATTTTTAAAAACTGCTACTGATGAAACTCGCACTTACATATAATTGACTATACTGTCTGCACAAGATGCATGTAAATAAAGAAATTTATTCTGGTGGATAGTCACATATATTATCAAAATCCATTTCTGGGAAAAAATACTAGGTAAGAAAGTATAAAGTATTGTTTATAAAATGGTTTCTTTTCCTTGAGAACAAAAGTTAGTACTGAAATGCTTACTCCAGCTTTCTTTTAGATTTTATGCTGTCTCAGTATCAAAATGTTCTCTAATTCTTGTAACATCCAAGCATAAAATACATGATTTGAAGATCTCAGTACTTTTAGAAACAAAGGTACATAATAGCTTCCTTCCTACAGAGCCTTGTGATAGCAAGTATGATTGATTGTACTATAGTTCTCTTTTTTCCCTCTTTATCTCAAGTGTTGCATAAATGGGCATATTACTTTATGTCCTGCATCAGCTTCCTGTAGGTGAGATTTACCTCTACTCTGCAATGTAAAGATGGGTCATGTGACTTACCTCATCTTACAAAATGAACCAGAAGTGGTCAAAGTCTATTTCTGGGGGAAGATTTCTGTATAACTGTCTGTGTCTAACAGCTGACTTGTTTCCCTTAGTTATAAAAATAGCATATTTCCAGAAGGAGTCTTCTTTCAACTTATATACTGGAAGAATATAGTATGTGAAATTGAGACAAAACTCACATGCAAGTTCATACATATAACAAGAAGAAGAATTAAGCTAATATTAGAATATGATATTAAGATGTTAATTTCTTAAGATGTTAATTTCTTACCATTCTTGTATATCTTTATGATAGTTCACTATAGCCCACCATAATTTAATAAATATGAAACAAGAACTACACCAATAGATAACATTTCCTGTTGGAAATTATTACAATTTTTTTATAAATAAGTATTCTCTATGTGATCACTTTTGAGGTTATCTTTTTATCTAGATGGGTTTAATCACTCCAGACCTAGTTAATCAGACGAGGAAGAACAAAATATCTAGATTTCTCCTTCTCTTTTCCTCTTCTCCTTTTTCTGGTATGAATTCTCATCCTTTGTCCAAATTCTCCTATTCATAAAGGAAGAATGATACATTGGGGATATCAAGTAAAATGCTTCAAATAAAGAATTCCATTCTTTCAGATATAGGTGAATAAAACAGTGTGGCTCAACGAAGAATAAAAACATGATGTTTTTTCCCTTTCTGGCTTCTACTATAGAGTCTGAACATGACTCTAAATATCTAATAAACCATTTCCCTTGGCCAACTTTTTAAAAAAAGAGTTAGTTAAATGAATAATAATTTTGAAATTTAAAAGAAATAAATTTTAAATAAATAGTAATTTGTTGTTTGCTTTTGGGAGACATGAAATAAAACTGCATTAACACTGTTTGAGTTGAGAGTCTAAATTTTATCAGAATCTAAACATAATGCAAAATGACTAATTTTAAGATAAATAGCTTGTATATACATTTTTAACGTGACATACCCACAGAGACATCTTTTTTTCTTATACTCTCCACACTGATTCAAATTCAATAAGCAGTTCATATAATTCAAATAGTTGTGTTTCAGAAATAGATTAGACACAAAAAGTTACGAAAAAAGAATCAGTATTGGTTGGTGCATTCTTTAAAAATAGCAGTCAAATAAATATTAACCATAATACCAAAATAATAACAATCAACTGCTCTTGAAAAGAGAAGATTGTAAGCAGAATGTATAAAAAGTTATAGTGCCAGAACTGCTTCAGGAGCTGCTCTCTGGCATTTAGGATTTCTAGTACATGACAATGTTTTAATCAGGATTAATTGCTTTCAGGGACTAATTTTTTGTAGTTATATTTCATTGAAGAAAGATGTGTTCAAAATAAATGAATGGGTAACAGGTTACAGTAGAAAGAATGCTACACAGTCATTGTGGTAGTCAGTAAAATACCTTATAAAAATATCTGTCGTCCCCAAATGTCGAATCCCTCAAATGTAGATTTGCATTATATATATATATATATATATATATATATATATATATATATATATATATATACTTGTAAAATAATCACCTTTCATTACCCAAGGAACACAAATCTGAATAATTATCAGATGGGGGAAGTGTAACTCAAATGGGTACTTAAAATCCCAGCTGTAGTTCAAAGGGGACATGATTACCTAAGAACCATCAGAAAGATGTAAAGATGCCACATTAGAAGATAAAGGAAACGACAACAACCCAGATTCTGAATTTCTGGAAAATGGAACAGGAAGTAAATGCCTTTTCCACTACAATCATCTAAAAAGTCTTTTAGCTCTGTTGGTGCTTTGATTTTAATCTAGTGAGACTTCTTTTAGATTTCTGTACTTTAGAACTGTAAAATGATAAATACGGATTATTCAAGTCAATTAACTTGTAGAAATTTGTTAAAGCAGATTTGGTTTAGTAAAGTCACTCAGCTGTAGCCTATTCCTGATGCAACTACCGAGACACCACATATCCTACTTTCTGAGAATAGGAAAACGTTGCCCCTGGCTTTGTACACATGTATAATGGACATCCTACTGAGGGCCTTGCATTAATGAAGTCTTCAAATTCTAAATAATATTTAAATAACAAGCTCTCTATCTTTATTTTCACATTTGAGGTTCAAAGTACCAAAGTTATGTAGAAGGATAGGGTAAAAATATGGAAATGAAATCTATCTCCTAATATTATAAATATAATTTCTGTCATTTTGAGTCACAATTTCTAAAGTAAAAAAAAAAATAAGGTAAAACAGAAACAGAAATTCAATTTTCTATCCTTCCTAAGTTTCCAACAGAAATTAGAGATTCCGGTAAGATAAACCAATCCCAGGATGGAATAGGATGTTATTGGATCACGAGATGGTGAGAAAGAAGACAACAAAAATGGGTCCCCTGGAACAACGGGAAACAAAAAGTCTACACCTATAGATTGTGATATAGCTAGAAAATAGTTTCCATTATGCTAAGTCTGTGATATTTTAGGTGTGCTCACGCAGCAACTTTCCTCTATTAAGAAATGACTCTGTATTAATACTCAAGGTTTTGCAGCTTATAACCCAGCAACAAATAATGCTTCTAAATATAAACAAGCATGATAATAAAGTAACCAAGGCTACTTACATCGCTATAGCTGATAATTAAGAATGACCTTGGGGAATAGTCAAACAGTCTTGAACATTTTCATGCCTTTCCTCTTCTCCAACATGAGAAGTCTTAGTCAAGATATGTAAAACATTAATAAAGGATCTTTATATTTTTATTGTTCACACTAAAGCAAATACACTTTTCCTCTTTGCAAGCCTGACTTTGAAATTGTCAGACCCTCACAATTATTTTATAGACAAAATTTACTGCTTTGGCTTAGGTGTTTTCCTGCCTTTGGGTACTGCTCTCTATTTTTATGGCAATTACATCGAAAAACAAGATAAAACCATTATGCTTATTTTGAATTTTTCAAAGTCAAGCTGTCTTCAAGCATAGTTTTCTGTTCCCTTCTTCACTGCTAATTAAATTTTAATTATTGTTCTTTAAATTATAACAAAACGTCATACTTTAACGTATATTTTCATTGAAACTGGTGAAAACAAGAGTGTCTGTGATTGCTTTTTTAATTGTTTTCAAGTATTTTCCTTCACTATTTTCATTATTTCCTTTGTTCCGGTCTTCTATTCAGGAACACATGGTTACACAAAAAAATCTTCCTAAGATATAGGATATTTGGCAGAAATAAATAGATGTATAATTAAAGATTTTCATCTTTTAAGAAACTCAAAAGCTCAGAAGATATTTTGCCATTACTGACATGGTTAAAATGACTTGAATGTTTTGGTTCTTCAACTAAGTGTAATATATGTAAAATGTTACAGTTGTTCCAAACAATGATTGTGGCTTATACTTTTCTGCTCCAATGAGATGAAACCTCTTACAAGGTTGGAGGGCATATCGATTTTAGGGGATAAGTGTTAATGTTAGAATGCCAAGGGGGATTCCTAAAACAGCACTGCCTATCACGTATCACATTACACTTATGTCATATAAGTATATAAACCTATAAATAAGAATTGAATGAGAAATGTGTGATTTACACAATTGATTCAATAACTAAAACCAGAAAACACTTCCATATATTTATATAAACTATTATATCTAGTGAGGATTCGAAAATTTTTAGAATATATATTTTAACATTTATGTCAAAATATTGTTTTTTGTAACTGTTTATTTTTAATTATTTTCAGTTGTGGGGCTTGAAATCTGGACCTGGACACTGTCCCTCAGCTCTTCAGCTCAAGATTAGTGTTCTACCACTTGAGCCACTGCCAGTTTTCTTTTGGCTCATTGGAGATAAGATTGTCAGGGACTTTCCTGCATAGGCTGACTTTGAACCATGATTCTCAGCTCTCAGACTCCATAGTAGCTAGGGTTAAAAGCATGAGCCTCTGGGGCCTTCCTACATAATTATTTTTACATATTCGTTAAGTATTAAGTGGTAATCCCATTAACTTATACGTTGTGTAATGATCAATCTACATCATATCTATTAATTTCTGCATGTAACATTTCTTTTTAGTGAGAATGCTCTAAAACTTATCTTCTGGCTGTGATGAAATATTTATTCTTAGCTATAATTGCCTTGCTTCTTGTTGTACACAATTATTAGATTTACTTTTAGTCATAGAAGTCTGCTAATTAAAGTTTTATAAAACATGATTTGTAAAGTGAGAGAAATTCATGGTTCTATTACTTGTTTTAAGAAAACAATTATGCGGGCTGGGAAGTTGGCTCAGTGGTAGAGTGCTTGCCTTGCATGTCTAAGGCCCTGGGTTTGATTCCTCAGCACCACATAAGCAAAAAGAAAAAAGCCGGAAGTTGCACTGTAGCTCAAGTGGTAGAGTGTTAGCCTTGAGTTGAAGAGCTGAGGGACAGTGCCCAGGTCCAGAGTTCAGGCCCCACGACTGGACCTAAATAAAAAAAGAAAGAAAAAAGAAAACAATCATGCCTTTTATTTTCAATTATATTCCTGTGGGAATGTGTAATAGTTATTGATTTAACTGTTAAATTTGATTAACAATTACATTATATCAAGTTGATTCAAACTTGCATTTGAAAATTGCACACATAACACAAATATACTTCCACTTTCCTCTACCACATAATTAAAATAACAGTAAAGCAAAGATTGGTGTTAGCCACTCATGTGTTGAATCCTAGAAACTCAGGAGGCTAAGAACTGAATACTTTAGTTCAATGTCAGCCCAAACAGACAAAAATGTGAAAACTTGTCTCCAATTATCCAGCCAGAAGCAGCAGGTGAGAATGTTGCTCATGAAAAGAATGTCATCAGCCATGAGCAAAAACTTCAAGAAAGACCATTAAACATTGAGTTCCATCCCTAAAAATGGCATATACACACAAGACAGTAACAAAAGGTAATATGAACATCAATAATGAAGACAACGTAGTAGAAAAGATCGTGAGAAATATGTGAACAGCTGGAAGACAGAAATCATTTGACAGAATTTTGTTTCATGAGAGGGAAAAGTCGTAGTCTTATTTGTACAATCTCATTGAGGTCATTTGTGTTGAAACCTGGCTATTGAGTAACAGTGAAAGAGTAGATTGGATTACCTGACATAGGAGATATTACCTGTGATTATGCATCATCCCACTCTGCAGAATCTAAAATCATGCTTGTTAATTTAAATAAAATCTCATGTTAGAGACTGTTTGGTCCACACAGACTGGGTCCTTGTTTTGAGGCTTCAGACCAGTGCTTTTGTTTATAAACACTCCTGTTTTAACAGGTTGGGACAAAGAGAAGTAGTGGTTTAATTATAAAAGGGAAACATGAGACAGATATTTTTGTTGCTAAGGCTCTAACCACTTTAGATTATTTTTCAGGCCAAGCCACCCTTGAGCAATGACCGCTTACCTATGTCTTCCATAAACGTGAGAAAACAGAGAAATTACACTATATCTAGCTTTCTTTGCTTTTGTAGTTTCTCATGAATTTTTGTTTTTCAGAACTGGCCTTGATATCAGTCTTCTAAATCTCTGCTTTCTAATTAACAAAGTATATTTCATTTCAAGCTTGGACCCACACTATTTGTCAATGTAAACATTCAGTATTGACTTCTGTTTTCTTGATATGAGGTTAAAATGGATTTTTATGATGTTATAAGAACACAGATAAATCCCTTGAATACTTTTTCCAATTTATTTCAATATTTCTAGTATGACATCACAAATAGGACATTAATATGTCACAAGCACCTTATGCAGACCAGTTATTTTAATTATATTGTGCACATATTAAGTCCAATATAATTTTATCAAATCTATATGAATATACAATATTTAGAGATATGTTTATTTACCAAAAATAAGTCTGACTCATATTTCCCTTTTATAATTAAAACCACTACTTCTCTTTCTCCCATCCCAAACGTGTTTCATCCTGGAAATCAATATATTTTTTTCTCTGACTTCTAGAACATGCAATAAATAAACTTTTAAGATTGCCTTCAAATACATGATAGATTATTCCCAGTTATTGTATGCCTTAATATTGTATTGTATTCCCTCGAGTTGCCTTTTGGTCCTGTTATTAGAGAATGTAGCACAATTCCTTTACCATTCACCTGAAGAAAGCCTGAATTGATGTCCATTTCTTTGACTAGAAAAAATAATGCTACTATAATCCTCTGTGTTTTGGCCTTTGGGTGAATGTTACATTTTTTTTCTATGAGACAAAGCCTGGAGAGCTCAATTACTGTGCTATGCAGTGGGTATTTGCTTATTTCATATTCTAGGAACCTTTAAAAATGTTTTCAGAAGTGGCTTTCCCACTTGACATTTCTGCCAGCATCCATTTTCTCTGTTTACTGATAGCATTTAATATGGTCATTATTTTATTATGGGAAGTAATTCTCATGCATGTTTTATGTTGTCATTTTAGTTTTAATATGCATTTATTTGATGACTGATGATTTCTTGTGCTTATTTTTCACAAGATATATTTTGCTGGTATCTAACTGATGTTCTCTTAAACATTGGGTTTTGAGAATTTTATGTAAAATCTAGATTTGAAGCATTCTTCAGGTATAGGATTTGCAAATATTATATCCTTGACTATGGGTACACTTCATCATCATTATCATCATCATCATCATCATCATCATCATCACTATTAGAATTACTACTATTACTTTTTAACATGCATGTATGGTCTTGGGGCTTGAACTCAGGGTCCCTGAGATTTGTTGCAATTTGTTAACAATTTAGCATTTCAGTCATGTCACACTTCTGGCTTTTTTGCTGATTAATCAGCGATAAGATTCTCAGAGACTTCATTTTGTGGGGGCTGGCTTCAAACAGCAATACTCAAATCACAGACTCCCAAGTAGCTAGGATGAGATAAATGAGCTACTGCTCCCAAATTCTATTCACTATTTGTATATGAGCTTTCAAAGACCAAATTTTTTTACGCTTTCATTGAGTTCTACTATATCATTTTCCTTGCCTATGATTTTAATGCCAAATTTCAGAATGCTTCATCTCCAAAATTGTCAAGACATCTTCCTTTGCTTTACATTTACATCACTCTTTTTGTTTTATATGCCACGTTTTAATCCTGCTTGAATTTAATATTTGAGTAAACTGTTAAGTTTAAGTCAATGTTTACTTTTTAATTCTCCCCAATACTGTCTAACATATCACCACTTATTAAAGAGAATGTCATTCCACAAATGTTTGGTTTTACCCCTTATTAAATATTCCTTGATAATATTTATGTGGAGCTAATCGTGCCCACAGACCCATTGAGATGTATAATCTTTCCTCTACAAATATAACAATTTTACATTTACAGTTTAATATTGGACTGAGAATTACATTCCAGTTTATTTTTGTTTGTCAATGAATCAAAGAGTGCTCTTCAGGTGTTTTTAGAAATTGTTATACACATAAATAAAACTGTGAAGCTGGGCGATGCTGGCTCATGCTTGTAATCCTACCTTCATAGGAGGCTGAGATCTGAAGATTGCGGTTCAAACCAAGCTGGAACAGGAATGTCCGTAAGACTCTTATGTCCAACTAACCACCAGAAAACCAGAAGAGAAGTGACACAGTTGCTCAATATGTAGAGAACTCACTTTGAGCTGAAGAGCATTGGGACAGTGCCCAGGCCCAGATTTCAAGCCCCATGAATGACCAAAAAAAGGGGAGGAGACAATTTATATCTTTGCTCAATTGTATCCTCCAATCAACAAAAAATATATGTCTCCATGTATTTATATTTTTGCTTTTATATTCAACATTGTATAATCTTCAATGACGGTGGGTGAACAACACTTTAATACATTTTGACTGTGTTTGAAGATAGCACAAAATATTCACAGAAAACAGTTGAAAAATAAAGGGCAATGGAAATGGAGCAAGACAGAAATAGGTTAATCAGGCCCTTGATCAATATGGGAGTGTGTAAAGTATTTCAGCAAGATTTCTTCGTACAATTAATATACACCAATTAAGAAATATCTTCCAAAGGCATTGGTTTTCAAGTATAACATAAAGGATATATACAGATTCTGTAGTGAAATGAAAGAAAGATAGATGAGAAAATACAAATACCTACTTATTATAATTGTGTAAATAAACTAAGAAATTTGGTCAACATTCTGAGGGCTCATGGCTCATTGGACTAGAAAGCTGTTGGTATCTAAGATAATAATAAAAAGTTAGAATTTAGCCTATCTTTCAGACTGCTTAATACTATTGTTTTGGAGTCAGTATTCTTTTTGTTGGTGGTGGTGGAGGTGTTGGTGTTGTGGGTGGTGGTCTTGAGCCTTGAACTCTGGGCTTGGGCACAGTCCCTCAGCTCTTCAGCTCGAGGCTAGTCATAGTGCCACTTCCAGGTTTCTGTTGGTTTATTGATGATAAGAGTCTCATGGACTTTTCCTGCCCAGGTTGGCTTTGAACTGTGATCCTCAGATCTCAGCCTCCTGAGTAGCTAGTATAATAGATGTGAGCCACTGACACCGGGCATGAGTCAGTATTCTTAGTACAAGGAAAAAATACAAGCGGTTTGGAACAACCAAATGGCTATCTCAATAGATGCAGAAAAAGCTTTTGACAAGATCCAACACCCCTTTATGATGAAGACTCTGGAAAAACTATGAATCCAGGGAACATTCCTCAATATAATAAAGGCTGTATATGGCAAACCTCCAGCCAGCATTATATTAATGATGAAAAACTAAAGCCATTTCCTCTTAACTCAGGAAAGAGACAAGGATGTCCACTCTCTGCAGTTCTCAATTTAGTATTAGAATACCTAGCTAGAGCAATAGACAAGAGGGAAACATAAAAGGCATCCAAATAGGGAAAGATGATGTAAAACTCTCCCTCTTTGCAGATGACATGATCATGTATGTAAAGAATCCCACAGACTCCACTCCCAAATTACTCATGCTGGTTCAAAACTTTGGCAAAGTAGCAGGGTAGAAAATTAACTCTCAAAAAAACAATGACTTTTCTGTATGCCAACAATTAGAAAAGCATGGCTGAAATCAGGAAAGCAACTCCATTCGAAATAACCCCACAAAAAATAAAATACCTAGAAATTAACTTAATCAAAGAAGTGAAGAATCTTTATGATTAAAACTATAAAAAAAACTGAAAAAGGAAACCAAATCAGAATTTAGAAAGTGGAAAAGCCTCCCATGCTCCTGGATTGGAAGGATCAACATCGTGAAAATGGCAAGACTTCCCAAGGCTATTTACAAATTCAATGTGATACCTATCAATATTAAAAACTCATTCGTCAAGAAAATAGAAGAGGCAATCTAAAAATTTATATAAAACAATAAAAGATGCCCTATAGTAAAAATGATCCTTAACGGAAGAGTGCTGGAGGAATATCAATACCAAATTTTAAACTCTGCTACAAAGTGATAGTAATCAAAGTAGCTTGGTAGTGGCACAAGAAGAGACCCCAGGACCAAGGGCATATAATTGAAATCCCAGAAATGAACCCACAGATCTATAGCCACCTAATCTTTGAGAAGGTAGCTAAAAAAATAGAATGTAAGACAGACAGCCTCTTCAGTAAATGGTGCTGGCATAATTGGTTAATCATTTGTAGAAAACTAAACATTACAGGAAAAATAGGAGATATCCTAGGTCTCCTAGGCACAGGCTGAAATTTTAATAGCGACCCAGAAACACAACATGACAAAGGGCAAAGCTAGCAAGTTCAAAGGAAAGCCCACGGATTGGGTGAAGATCTTCACTGGAAATACAACAGACAGGGTCTCATATCTAAAATATACCTCGAACTCAAAACATTAAATCCCCCAACAAAAAATCCTCAAAGAAACAACTGCCCAATAAATAAGTAGGCTACAGGCTTACAGGGAAACTTCTCTGAAGAGGAAGGAAGGATAGCCAATAGGCACATGAAGAAATGCTCAAGCTCCCTAGCCATAAAAAAAATGCAAATCTAAAAACTGACATACCACCTCATCCCACTTAGGATGGCTATAATAAAACTAATAACAAGAGAAGCTGCAGGAGATGTTGGTGCGACTGTAAACTTGTTCAATAACTTTGGAAAGTAGTATGGAGGTTCTTCAAAAGACTCTACATAGCGCTCCCCGAAGACCCAGCAATCCCACTTTTGGGATTACCCAGATGTTCACACACAAGACCATATGAAAGCTACCAGCACAACTATGTTTACTGCAGCATTATTTACCATAGCTAAGATACAGAACCAAACCAGATGCCCATCAGTAGACGAATGGATCAAGAAAATGTGGTATATATACACAATGAAATTCTATGTCTCCATCAGAAAGAATGACATTGCCACATTTGTTAGGAAACTGAAAGACTTGGAAAAAATTATATTAAGTGAAGTAAGCCAGGCCCAGAGAAACGTAGGTCCTATGGTTTCCCTTAATTGCAAAAACTAGTATATGTCTAAGACAAAGAGAAACTGTCAGACAGGTTGATGTTCAGTGAAATGAACACCAAGATAAAGACTCAAATGGTTTTTTTTTCTTGCTATTGTTTCTAGCATGATTATAAGATTATTTCATTGTTGCTTTCCATGCTTCTCCCCCACGGTATAACCCTTGTTTTCACTGTGTTTGATGTGGGTATAATTTGGGGAGGGCAAGGTAAAAACAAATTGGGATACAGGTGGACCCATTGCAACAATGACATGTAGAAGACATTATGTCCAAAAACGAACTTTCCAACTTTGGTGCGGCTTTAGGCAGGAAGAAGGGGAGATGGGAAGGGGAAACAAAGGAGAAGACAACAATGATTGATAAGAAATTTACTCATTACCTTGTTCAAGTACTTATAAATCTTCTGTATGTATTTTCACAATAAAAAAATCATGAAATAATAAAGTAAAAATCATGTCAAGTTTTTTTTGTCGGCCTTGGGGCTTGAACTCTGGGCCTGGCACTGTCCATTAGCTCTTCAGTTCAAGGTTACCACTGTACCACTTGAGTTACACTGCTGTTTTTAGTTTTGAAGAGATATATTGGAGATAAGAGTCTCAAAGACTTTTTATGCCCAGGCTGGCTTTGAACCACTATCCTCAGATCTCAGACTTTTAGGTAGCTAGGATTACAGGTATGAGCCACTAAAGCGCAGATTCAAGACAATTAAAAAAAAGCAAATTTATTAAAACTTCTGTCTTTTTCCAATAAATTATCTTACTTTTTCAGCATTAGTTTATAACTATGAATTATTTTTACATGTAACTGTGAATTTTTAATAGAATCAAATATGTTTTACTATTACTCAGTATCTCACAAAAATCCACTGTAATTGACTTTCCCCAAAGTCAATTATTATATACTCTATTACTCACAATTATTATTACACTTTATGTTACATATCGTTTGAAGCGAAAATAGTTTGGACCATTTGAGATAAATTAGTAGATGTTATTTTAGCATTATAAATTCACATCTGTGATTTTTAAACGAAAGAAAGAAGATTTTGGATTTAAAATCAAATATGAATGTGTAGTGTGTCCCAATTGAACCAAAAATTCAGAGTTCATACACACAAAATTATTTTCTTTCCACTAAAGACCTTGAAGTAATACTATTGGAAATAGTGAGGCAAGAGGAGGAAGAATTTATATCATGTCACACAATGTCTTTTATTCTGCTACCCCGTTCACTATGAATACCTGCCCACTCCCAGTTGTCACAAAATTTCAAGTGTCTCTCTAATAACTCAATTTGGAAAAGTTCTAAATCACTGATTCTTTTTTTTTATACTTTCCCTTATATGAAACAAAATATAGACACAAAACAATTGAAATAAAATGCAAACATATGTTGAAGTCGCCCCAACTGGAAAAACAACCAACAAAGTAGAACTCCCCCAGGAACAAAAACAGGTTGTGCCCAGTTTTTTTAAGCACTAAAACCTCAATTACATGTTAAATTGGAGTAGAGCCATAAAGATAACTGTGTCTAAGAAAAACGGTTGTGTTAATTTGTAATTAAATTCATCAAAATTAACTAACATAGCAAATCCATTGAAGGGATCAAATTGTTTAAAACAAATGTGACTGTATGCGGAGTGACACCTGCACATATCTAAAAGAATAAAATAACAAAGTCATGACATACTTAAAAAATTCAGAAATGCAACGAATAAGTCTAATAGTATCCATATTGAGAAATAATTCCTACTTATTTAACAAGAAAAAATATGTAAATAACAGAATCTGAGCAGTGTACATGAGTGTATATAATTTGAAACTACTCCAAATTATACTTTGTAGAAGACTGAATGTGGCTTATCTAAAGGAAAACATCAACACATGATATAAATTAAATTAAAAATCTATGAAAAGAGAGAAGTAGTTTCTGGAAAATAATCTATCTAGTACTGACAAAATTGAATACCTATTTAGATAGATCCAAATAAAAAGACCCAAGTTCTTCAAGTTGATTTGAAACTTTGGCAAAGTAGCAGGATACATCTGTAACATTATTATGGATGTTGACTTTGGCATGCAATTCATTTCCTCTTTGATCTGACAAATGAATATATAAAAGAACAGAACTTCTCCAATTAAATATCAAAACCTAACTAAACATATAACCCGAAAAGTCATCATGTAAGCTGTATTGCAACTGGAGTAAAAGAAAAATCAGCCACAATGATTCTATATTTATTGCAAATGTTGATTTTTTCCATAAATTATTTCAATTAGCTTGCATTTTTAAAGCATTGTGTTACATGATGTATATCTTGGTAACTAATTTAGGATGCCTCCTTAAATTTTGTTCTGATTATAATGACTCACTTCAGTTCCTAACCAATAAAATGATGTTAATTACAAAAATTCTAATAACCACTGTTTATAATACACAAAATTTCATAAGCATGACACAAGTTAGCATTGGTTAACATTTTGATATCATGGTCCCATGACTTATGAGAAGTATCTGCATGAGTACCATTGTACCTAGATTCCTCATCCTAAATTTAGCCACTGTTAAAAAATGTTTATATCTTTATTTGTCACCCATCAGAGATTAAATCTGAGTATAAAGCCTAAGGAAAATGATGAAGTAAGAACTTACCTTTTCAGGATATAAGTAAACAACATACAACATAGAGTAACTCACTGGTTTAAAGTCAACCTATTTCTCTAAAACATTCTAAGCATTTCCTTATAATATGCATTACTCTCATCAAGGGAATGGGGAATGTGAGAAGAGGACTAACCAAGCATTGCCTTCAAATATACATAATTTGGATTTACCTCTACATTTTGCTATAAGCATTTGTGATAAAAATGTATGAATAATTGATTTTCTGGTCAGGTATAATATATCCTAGTTTCATATATCAAACTACATTCAGAAAATGGTATATTCCAATTAACGAAAGAAAGTCTTGGCAGAAAAATATGGTATCTCTATACTATGTGACGCCCAATTCTTAGGTATTTCATTATGCCTCCATTTAATGAATGTGATTTTTTAAATGCTTCATAACTTATTAATTAAAACGGATCAGAGTACCATAATATAATTGTGTATAATTTTGGGCTGGGAAGGTGGCTCAGTGTTAGAGCGCTAGCCTTGCATGCATGAGGCCCTGGGTTCGATTCCTCAGCACCACATAAGCAAAAAGAAAAAAGCCAGAAGTGGCGCTGTGGCTCAAGTGGTAGAGTGCTAGCCCTGAGCTGAAGAACTAAGAGACAGAGCCCAGGCCCAGAGTTAAGTCCCCCACACACATATTTATATGTTTGTGTGTGTATGTATAATTTTATCCTAGAATCATTCAAGAAGTGCCCATTAAATCATAACATACATGACATTCCATTGGTATTCATTTCTTAGGATCTCCTGCCATTTGGAGGTGGCAGGACCATGATTCCAACTGTGGGATCCAGCTCCCACCACATTAACTTCAGCATAGGGAACTCACTGGTCTATCTAAGAACATCAGCAAGACCAGTGATTAAGCAGGCGCCATTGGCTCTCAGCAGTCCTCCTTGATACTTACAAGGCTGTGATAGGAAGATCATTGTCAAAGTCACCCTAGGCAGAAAAGTCCTTGAGACACCTGTCCAACTTCTGTGCTAACAAAGCCAGAAGTAGAGCCATATGGCTCCAGTGGTAGAGGGCTAGCCTTAAGCAAAAGCAGCTCATGGGCTGTGCCCAGATCCTGAGTCAGCGGTCCGGGACTGGCAACAAAAAGACATACACAGAAATCTGTGCAGACATCTGGATAAAGCAGGTCACACACAGCAGCCTTTATTTACATTTTATTATGAGGCCAATGCAGGAACAGTCACAAACCAGGCAGGGGAAGAAAAAATCAGGTTTCTCAGAAGTAACCAGTATTCAGAAAATTAAACATGGGGAAGTAAAATGGTAGCATACTTATGTAAAAACTACCACGAAGAGAAAGATAAGGGGTGGGGCTGGGAAGGTAGCTCAGTGGAAGAGCACTTGATTTGCATGCACCAGGCCCTGGGATTGATTGCTCAGCACCAAATAAGCAAAAAGAAAAAAAAAGCAGGAAGTGGTGCTGTGGCTCAAGTGATAGAGTGCTAGCCTTGAGCTAAAGAGCTGAGGGATAGTGCCCAGGCCCAGAGTTTAGGCCCTATGACCAGACCCAAAAACAATTCAAAAAAGAAAAAAAGAAGAGGAGGTTGGGAATGTGGAGTAGTGAGAGAGTGCTTGCCTAGCATGCAAGAAGCCCTGGGTTCAATTCCTCAATAGACATTCACAGAAATAGCCAGAATTGATGCTTTGGCTCAAGTTGTAGAGTGCAGCATACAGTGCCCAGGCCATGAGTTCAACCCAAGTGCAGGCAAAAAGATAGGTAGGTAGGTAGGTAGACAGGCATGCAGATAAATATAGATAGATAGATACATACATACATAGATACATAGATACATAAATACATAGACACATAGATAGATACATAGATAGACACATAGATAGATACATAGATAGATACTTGATACATAGAAAGATGAGAGTTGAATATGGTCTTGGATGTCAGGAGGAAAGAAGGGAATAAGTCCCAGTCATGAGGCCTTCTGCAGTGTGCCAGGCCACCAGCATGGCCTTCACACAACCACAGAGCAGGAAGACTGTCTCTTTCCCACTTCTCAGGCAACTGAGGGCCCCAGAGTCAAGTGGGCAGAGCCAGGTTCTAACTCAGGTGCTTGGCGACAGAAGAGAAAGGGCCCTGCCTCTCCTTGGACTGGGGACTTGCATTAATGATGTGGAGAATGAAGGAAGGAGAAAAGACTGGCAGAGGTAGAAGAAGGGTCTTCAAATCTGACAGATGGAGAGTCAAAAACCCACTCCTTAAGACCAGATGGCAAGGTTTTTCTGCTCTGTTCCTCCCTTCTTCCCCACTAAATTGGTGCTCTATTGTTAACCTAAAGATAGGCTGAGGCTCCCTTCACCTGAGGGAGGAAGGTTAATTAGTCATTGTTTGAAGAGGCAGAGAAAAGCCTGACCATGGTGTAAGTCTAATAAATATTTCAGGTTTCCCCACAATGCTGTCTGTGCCTGGAATGAATGAAGTGGTTTTCCAGCTCACATCCCTGTTGAGTGTGTACATTCTGTCGCCTAATCCTGCAGGCATAGATCTCTTCACCTAGCCTGGCTTTTGCAACTGTTTTCTGTCCTTCAAATACAGTGTTGCACTGGAGTTCATCATGCTAACAGGGCTAGGGTTTGGATCCTGAGAACTTCATTTGAACACATGATGGGTCAATAATGTTTTTTCCTGCTTCTATAGCTCGAGAACTCTAAAAACATTTAGAGTGCAAGTAACTTCTCATCACCAAAGGAAACACAAGAAGCTCTTGAACATCTGACTTTTCAGAAGTGGAAGTTAAAGTGTCATACATTTTCCGGTCCTGGCTGGCTTTACCCTGTGATCCTCAGACCTCAGCCTTCTGAGCTTGGATAACAGGCGTGAGCTACGGGTGCTCTGCTAGGCTCAGAACTGTAATGACATTGACAATACAAGTCCACTGCTTATCACAAGGGGCTTGGAGAGCCTTTCAACAATGGACCATTCAGAACCCTGTAGGACATAAGTTTATAATGCTAGAATCTGAGAGGCTGGGCATATGGATGTGCTACAATTGAACCTTGAGCTCTGACTCCAATTCTGGTGTACACCAGCATTCATTTTACATACAATGTTCTCCTAATTAGCCAATAAGGAAAGTAATTTGATTAACCCTCACTTTTTTTTTCCATTTGTGTGCCTCCAGCTCAACCCTGGGCATCGGTCCCTGAGCCCTTCAGCTCAAGGTGAACATTCGACCACTTTACCCACATCTTCAGGTGGGGTCTTTTTCTTGTTCATTGGAGATACGAGTCTAACAGGCTTTCCTTGCCTAGGCTGTTTTTGAACTGTGGTCTTCAAATCTTAGCTTCCCGAAAAGCCAGGGTTCCAGTTGTGAGCCACAGGCATCTGGCCTATTGTTTTGACAATCCTGGGGCTTAATCTTAGGGGCTGGGTACTGTCTCTGAGCTTCTTTTCTCAAGGCTAGTACTCTACCACGTGAGCCTCTCCACAGTTTCTGGCTTTTTCTGAGTATGTGGCACTGAGGATTCAAACCCTGGCATTCATGCATGCTGAGCAAGCTCTACCAATATGCCACATTTCTAGCCCCAGCCTTGCAATTTTATCCCTCAAACTGCCTATCCTCAAGAAAAGGCTTGTGAGTATAAATCATCTAAAAAATGCCTATAGGAAGTGTCCAAAGACAAATAAGACAAAGCTCATATTTGGAGAGACTTTAAGCATGTGAAGACTGTGACAAATGCTTCCATTAAATTATATATCATGTTTCAACACTTAAAAATGTATTAATGAAAAATTAGTCAATGTCCTAAACTATTGTGTATAATTTGATAATAGATATACAAAATGTACTAAATATTATGTGTATAATAACACTAAATACAACAAACAATAAATAAATAAATCAAGTAAAAAATAAAATAAATACAAAATAATTAATAAAAATCATAATATGTAATAAACATACACAAGTAAACATATATTACACATTTGTAGAAATATTTTTCCTTTGCATGGCCTTCATTCAGACTCTGCGAACTCTAGACTGAATTTCTTTTCCACAAGGAGAGTGAGTTTTGCCTTCACCCATGGTGCTAAAGAGTTACCTGAATGTTGAATTCACGGTTCTGATAAAAAAATTTCAAAAGAGTATTAAAGTTATGAGAGTTAAATTTTAATTGTTAAAACTTTTTAACAACTTAGCCTATTAATAAAAGTTAAAATTGCCTGGGAGAATGGGCTTGTCATCTGTAAATTGAAAGTTTGAATTACAGTACTTTCTCTCAGAGTTTGTGATCTCAGCCTCTATTTTAAGTTCCCTTGCATTATAAAATTGCTTACTGCTAATTTCTTCATCTTGAGGAATTGGGGTCCTGAAATATAGGAAATGAGAAATTGAGATCGGTCTTCAATTACTTTCTGTTGGCATGTTACATAGGCCTAGGTGAGAAGTTTTGCGACTATTATCTGATGATGGAGGTAACTGGAACCTGGGATCCTAGGACCCACGGGTCCTGCAGAATAATAATATTTTTTTAGACATCATATCAGCAAAATTTGGCCATAATCAGTAGGAATGCTTCAGAAATATGGAGAAAAACAGTTTGGGAATAATGAGTTAAAACAATAACTAGAGCAGCAGAGTAAAATCCCTTATAGATTAGAGGAAAACAACATTGTTTTTTTACCCTGTGAATTCAGAAGACCAAGAACACTTAGAAGGTATCACAAGTTTATGCCGAAGACATTGCACTATTTTTTTATATTCTAATATATATTCTAAACCTAATTATTTACATTCCAATTCTCTTTATTGGAATAAATAAATATCAATATATTTGTCAAATTATCAACTAATTCTAGTAAGTTTCACTGTGTGAAATAAAAAATCAGCACATATAAATATAAAATATATAATAATATATAACATAATGAAAAGGCACGTGTTTTACATTGTTCTGTTGTAGTTAGTGTATCAAAGGCAACTCTGTTTTAATGTATTATTGCATTATCTCTACCTCAGAGTTTGATAGAGTTAGACCTAAAGCTTTACCACTTGTAGATTTACAGCCTGGAGGTAAGAGGAAATATTATGATTAATACATTATCAATTTAAAGCCTAATATTGAGGAGAAACATATGGACTCCTCCTGCAACTATGAAAATATTTGGTTATAGAAAGGCAGCAGTGTAAGTTCCTGCCTGGTTGGATGATAGACAGGCCAGGACATTAGGTCATCATGCATATGAACAATTTTTTCACCTTCTTGGCTTTAGCTACTTTTGAAATGGTAGGTATAATAAACAATTATATTTTGATTAATTATATTTTAGTATGAAAAGTTCTGTCTGTACTGTTCCTCTCTCTATGATACCTTGTAACTAAGATTAATTTTGTTCAAGTAATATAATCTATACTGTCAGGGTAAGATATTCTGGTTGGTCTGTTCCTACAGGGAAGAAGAGTAAAGGACCAGGTAAACATTTGTGTCAGTAAGACCTCATTTGGAAAATTTCAGTTGTATAAGTTTAGAAGTAGTTCTTAAGCAAGGCTTACTTTGAATCCATTAGCTCCACAATGCTCAGTTGGATAAATAAGTACTTGAAAAAGCCATCACCTTTGGACCTATATATAAATACTTGAAAGTACGATTAAATCCTACATTAAAAAGACTTAAAATTGTCATGGATAAAAAAATTGCGTATGTGAGCAATCGACTGAACAATATAATTTTTTCCAATATTCACAGAATTTTAGGGAAATAAGATCAATAGCATTGTTAGGCAACCAAGGATATACGCCTGTATAAAGTTTGAATCATTAACTACTTAAATTTAGAGGATACTACATGCTTCTGTAGCACATATACCCAAATTAAAATACAGAGATTAACATGGCACTTGCACAAGGATGATATGCAAATTTGTGAAGTATTCCATATTTTTCATTCTACGGATACAAGTTATTAAAAACTTGATTACAAAATTACAAGTGTATCAATACACGTAATTCATATAATTAAAAGTTAGTTTGACATCAGTGTATTAAATCTTCACATTAGAAAAGCCTTTATGTAGCATAAACTTTACAAAACTTTTGAAATTATACAACTTTGACATTTTATCCCAAAGAAATATAATACTATAAGGAAAAAAAGGATTGCATTCCAATCTGAAAGGACACAATAATGAACCTATATATTATAAAACAATGTAGAATTCAGAGTATACCTAGGAGAGAATAAAATAGATTATAGGCATTATACAAACATAGAATGTAGAATATTTTAAAATATACTTTTCCAGCCAAGCATCAGAAATACTTTAGTTTCTGTACTACTGATTTCAACAGGTAAGAAAATTCTTTCTGATTAAGAAATCACACACTCTGCAGAACTCATTATAGATGTATACAAAAACTCTTGAATACATTTTGACGTCAAAGGCAGGCAATTCACTTGGAAGAATTCCACGGAATCCATGAATTTTTACAGTAAGATATCGCTGTTGCTGGGCGCTGGAGGCTCACGCCTATAATCCTAGCTACTCAGGAGACTGAAATCTGAGCATCACAGTTAAAAGCACGGGCAGGAGAGTCCATAAGACTCTTTTCTCAAATAAACCACTAGAAAACCAGATGTGGAGCTGTGGCTCAAGCGCTAGAGTGCTCTCCTTGAGCTGAAGAGTGCAGGGATAGAGCCCAAGCCCAGAGTTCAAGCCCCACGACTGACCAAAAAAACCCCCACAAAACAAGATATTGATTGCTGTTATTTGTATTGTGAAAATATTTTTTATGGACACAAAGGATGGATTGGCATTTTTGAAATTTAAGAAACTTAACTGAACTATTAGAACTTAGAAGAACAATTCGTAAAGCCTTCCACAACTTCCAAGCGGTAGTGATACATATTTATCCTTTTGGCAATATCGAATGCAGTTTCTTCCAAGTTGTTCTTCAGGCCTGGATTGACATAATGGTTCTACAGGAGGAGATCCAGAATATCTTTGCTATCTCAATTCTCAGCAGCAAGTTGCAAGGGGGACAAGAGGCCTTTAGTTTTGTCATTGGTATCTGCATCATGATGAAGTAAAAAAGAAGCCACTCTGGTATTATTCCACATATATGCACTGTGCAGGAGTGTCCAGGCATCTACAGTTATTGTATGTTCCTCTTGAGCCACCAACTCACGGATAATGTCTAAGTGTCCACTGTAGGCTTCCCGATGAAGAGGGGTATACACATTGTCATCCCTAGTATTCACATGAGTGGCCATTTTGAAATAGTCTCCGCACTGTAGTAAGCCGATCATTTTCAGCAGCCCAAAGAAATTTGTTTGGATCCTTCTCCATTTTTTTCTTGTAATTGATACCATTCCTTACTTTTTCATCCTTTTCTTCATCTTCATCAGAATTGCCTAACCAGAGACTTTGATACCAGTGGGAATGAGGTGTCCATGTATTTCCCAGTGGGAATGAGGTGTCCATGTATTTCCCTAATAATTCACATTGGTAGAACTGGTCAGAAATATCTGGTGAATTCTTGCTTATGTTTTTAACCATGATTTATTTCCTCTTTTTCCATTTTTACTATTCAAAATTATTCTAACTAGAGTGTAGGGAATTGATGGAGAGCAGAGGAAAGATGTTACACCGTATTCAAACGTAAAGACTGAAAATGAGGACCAGTGGTGTCTTCATGTGCAGCTCCTTCTAGGAATGAGAAAGTATGAAATAATGCCTTCTGTAAAAATGATTTGGGGAATGGCAGAGCAGAAAATGAAATGATGCAACCAAAAATATAAAAGCAAAATAAATTAGGATAATTATGGAGCAATCATATTATCTATGAGAACCATGAAGGAGAGAGGAAGAGAGATGTGCAATGACCTAGTTAGCAACAAAATCCATGCCTCTGATCAATTTATTGAGCAAGCAAAATTTTTTTTTTAAATGATGGGAATAGAATGTATGTATTTACTTGAAATTAGTAAATACATTTTTAGTAGCCTACATAGAGAGAAACATCTTTGACCAAATTACAGATAAGAATCTAAATCCTTGGTAATTCTAGTAACAGATCTGACTGAAATCAATTGAATCCCACTTTTCCTGTACAGTGAAGGAATAGGTCCAGGCTAGGAAAGCAGCTAGAGAAGTCAGGCCAATCATGCTTCCAGTGTAAGTGGAAGCATGATTCTGAACTTTTTTTTTTTTGGTGCTGATTCTGAACTATTGCTTTGAACATTATATTCTCCAAGAAGAAAAAGTGAGAATTGATAGCAAAGGACTACTAATACATTTTAACTTCTCATTAAGCACTTTCAATCATCAAAATCACATGAAGACAATAGACAGGCCTACTTATTTAGATGAAATCAAGTGTCGTTAAAAAAAACAAGGAATTTAAGTAGTCATGCAAAGGACTTCTATTTTACTACTACATTATACATTTTTTTTCTAATGTTGGGTAACAATAAATAATGGATCTATTAGAAAGCTCCTAAGCTCATATATTCAATAATGAGTTCTCTTACATTATATCATGGTATTTTTTGTGTATGGTATTAAGAAGAACTTTACATTACTAACTTGAATTTCTGACAGGACAATATCATCACTGTACATCTTGCTTTCATACTTTCAGTTTCAAATTACTATCTAAATATGTGCATTACATAAGTATAGAGAAAAAAGTAGAAGCCACACTGATGACTCATGTCTTTAATCCTAGCTAATACGAAAGATGAAATCTGAGGATTGTGATTTTAAACCAGACTAAGAAAAAAAATCCATTAGACTCTGATTTGAAAGTAACCAGCAAAAGCTAGAAATGGAGCTGTGGTACAAGCAGAAAAATGCTTGCCTTGAAGAAAACTAAAACAAAACAAAATAACAAATTCTGGCTCAGGGACAGACCCCGAGTTCAAGCCATAGTATTAGCACCAAAGAAATGAATTAATTATTTAGGTAATTAATTAATTAGAAATAAATTAAGTGGTCACATGTGGAGAGGTAGGTAAAATGTAAAACCTGTGGTGACTAGATTATGTATTATTTTGTAATAAGGCAAATTATCATTTCTCCTAATCACAAATATTTTATTTAAACTTTTTTGTACAATAAACCCTGAATTTTTCATGCATGTATATGTGTGTGTACATGTGCGCACATGTGTGTTGTGTATATGTGTGCATGTGCTGTTGCAATGTTGCTTGCCAATGTGGACAGGGTGAGGCTGAAAAGAGTTAAAGGTGTAATGTTTTTATTTATCAGTGTTCTGTCATGTCATTTCATTGGAACCACCCTTCTGTACATTTTATTTGTCAAATAATAACATCATCATAACCAAAGCATTTACAACATTAAGTTATATAAGAGACTGCTTTCAGCTCTTATATGTTAGGTTAGAAGATACAGAAATAATTAGGTAGTAAGTTATTACTATATGATGACTGTCAGTACAAAATATGTATCTGGGATCTTATATGGGTTATAAATTTAAGTTACACTCATGAAGTAAGTTTGACTGACTTGACCAAACAAGTATTACTTTCTGTTTATTCCTGTGAAATCCAAGGTGAATAAACTCTTTCCGGATTTCTATTGAAAATAACTTTCTTTGTAAGATCATATCTCTTCTCACTAAGAGATAATCAACCCCATATTATGTTTGAATACCCCATCTTATTGACTGAAAATAAGTATTGTAGTTATGCTTGTTAGATATTCTTTTCATAAACAAACAAAAATCATGTGTCATCTCCAGATTGTGAATATATGTGAAGTTGTTTTGTACATGCAAAGGGAACTTCACTAATGACTGTTTTGTGGGAGTAAGTATCACAACTTTAACAAATAGAGCTTTTTGAATATCTTTTCCAATAAAAATAACATCCCAGAGAGAGTCTTGCAATTTCTGAAAAGCCTTTGAATATTTAAGTATTATTTCAGTTCATTGACTATGCAGCTAAAGACATTTCTGAAATAAATATTAAGATATGAAAATGTAAGTGGGTATATAGGCTTTTTATGCATCATTTTATGAAAAGCCAGTTTTTATGAAACTAAATGAAATAGAATAAAAGAATGTAAGTGAATTTGGTAAGCTAATTATTAGTATAACTCTTTTCTATTAACACAGTCCTTTGAATGTAGATGATAAAGTTAAATTATTTCCGTTGTGTCTATGCACTTCAGTTAGTTTTAGAATCTTTATAGTTATGAGTGAATTTGTAGTATAAATAAAGGTCTTTTAAAATGATTAAGATTAATCTTGTGTTTTGTGTCCTACTCTCAACAAAATAAGTTATTAGAGTCGTTGATTTTTGCCATTCCCACTGGGGTGAAGGGGTATCTATATGTTATTTTGATTTGCATTTCTTTTATGGCTAGGGAGGTTGAGCAGTTCTTCATGTGTCAATTGGCCATTCTTCTTTCCTCTTCAGAGAAGTTTCTCTTTAAGTCTTTAGCCCACTTACTTATTGGGCAGTTGTTTCTTTGAGGATTTGTTGTTGGGGGATTTAATTTTTTGAGTTCCAAGTATACTTAAGTTATGAGACCCTGGTCCGGTGTATGGCTAGTGAAGATCTTCTCCCAATCTGTGGGTTTTCTATTGATCTTGCTAGCTATGTCCTTTGCCATGCAGAAGCTCTGCAACTTCATGCAATCCTATTTGTTCAACCTTTCTTTGATTTGTTGTGTTCCTGGGTCTGTATTAAGAAAATTTCGGCCTGTGCCAAGGAGTCCTAGGGTTTCTCCTATTCCATCTTTTAATGTTTTCAGAGTGTCTGTTTTGACCCCAAGGTCTTTGATCCATTTGGAGTTGATTCTGGTGCAGGGTGATATATAAGGAACTAGCTTTAGTTTTCTACAAATAGTTAACCAATTTTGCCAGCACCATTTACTGAAGAGGCTGTCTTTCTTCTATTCTATTTTTTTTTAGCTCCCTTATTCAAGATTACATGGCTATAGGTCTGTAGGTTCATTTCTGGGTTTTCAATTCTATTCCATTGCTCGTGAGGTCTGTTCTTGTGCCAGTACCATGATGTTTTGATTACTATGGCTTTACAGTAGAGTTTGAAATTTGGTATTGATATTCCTCCAGCAGTGTTCTTTCTGTTGAGGAACGTTTTTGCTATTCGTGGTCTTTCATTGTTCCATATGAATTTTTGGATTGCCTCTTCTGTTACCTTGAAGAATGTGGTTGGAATTTTGATAGGTATTGCATTGAAATTGTAGATAGCCTTGGGAAGAATTGCCATTTTCATGATGATGATCTTTCCAATCCAGGAGCATGGGAGTTTTTGCCATTTCCTAAGTTCTGTTTTGATATCCTTTTTCAAGTTTTTAAAGGTTTCATCATAGAGGTCCTTCACTTCTTTGGTTATGTTAAGTCCTAGGTATTTTATTTTTTGTGGAGCTGTTACAAATGGAGTTGCTTTCTTCATTTCAGACACACTTTTCTCATTGTTGGCATACAGAAAAGCTATTGATTTGGGGAGATAATTTTATACCCTACTACTTTGCCAAAGTTTTGAATCAGGTTGAGTAATCTGGGAGTGGAGTCTATAGGATTCTTTAAATACAAGATCATGTCATCTCCAAAAAGGGAGAGTTTTACTTCTTCTTTCCCTATTTGGATCCCCTTGATGTTTGCATCTTGTCTTATTGCTATAGCTAGGCATTCTAATACTAGATTGAAGAGAAGTGGAGAGAATGGACATCCTTGTCTTGTTCCTGAGTGAAGAGGAAATGGCTTTATTTTTTCACCATTAAGTATAATGCTGACTGTACGTTTGTCATGTACAGCCATTATTATATTGAAATGGAAAGACCTGGAAAAAATTATATTAAGTGAAGTAAGCCAAGCCCAAAGAAACATAGGTCCCATGGTTTCCCTTATTTGCAATATCTAGCAGATGTCTGAGTCAAGCAGAAAAGGTCAGATAAGGTGATATTAGGGAAATTATCCTTAAAATATGTATTCAAATGTTTTTTTTTTCATTCATGCGATTGATTCTAACACATTTATACAATTATTTCTTTGTTGCTTTGTACATCCCTCCCCCACAGTAAAACCTGTTCTTTCACTGTATTTGATGTCGGTAAAATTTTTGGAGGGGAAGGGGAAAAACAATTCGTTCAAAAATAGGGATACAGTTGGACCCTTGCAGCAATGAGAAGTACAAGTCGTTATGTAGAAAATGAACTTTACAACTTTGGGAGGGACAGGAAGGGTTTGGTGAGGGGTGCAGGGGGAGGATGGGAAGGGATGGGTAGGGGAAACAAAGGAGGAGGCTACAATGCTTGATAAGAAATGTGCTCATTATCTTGCCTATGTAATTGTAACCCCTCTGTACAGTATTACTAAAAAAAAATTAAACAAAAAAAGCTAAAAAATGAAAATAAGTTATTTTCAAGTGTTAATAGTTTTTCATCATCATGATCATTATTATAAGGAATTAAAAATGCAGTAGTGTTGATGTCTTTTTAAAACAATTGTGTTTACAAGTTGGAGGGTCTTTAATTCATGCTTAGGTCTTGGTATCTATGAATTTTTAATTTTTAAAAAAAATAATTTTTATTGTAAAGAGGAGTTTTATTGTACAGAGGGGTTTCAGTTAAATCACGTATTAAGTACATATCTTTTTGGAGAGTGTCACCCCTTCCCTATGATTTTTAACCTCTCTTTCCTTACATTAATCACAGGTCAGACTGCATTTTTAGGTATATGAACGGTAAAATATTTATCTGGTGTCAAAGGTGATTTTTATATCAGTCTTTCCTTTAAACATTTTAAAGTAGTACATTTCTCTCAAAATGTTGGGTATAAAATGCAATCAGAATACTTCCAGTGGTAAACAACTTTGTTAAGCCAAAATGTTGAAATTATTGGTCCATAAGGCCTGCAGTCTGTTTCCATCAGTAATTGGGCAGGTCATTCTTTCAGTATGACTGTGTTAAACAGAGATGGGGTCCCAAGGCAGTGCAGTGTTGAGTCATGGGATAGAATATGATTTCTACTATTTTGAGCTAGAATTCAAGAATGTTATACTTTAGCAGTTCCTTTCACCAGGGAGGTATAAATTTATTACGGATTTGGAGTTTCATATTACAGTTACCTATTTTCTTTTTTTAATCTATTTTTCTTTTTTCTTTTTTTTTGGTCTGTCGTGGCGCTTGAACTCTGGGCTTGGGCGCTGTCCCTGCACTCTTCCACTCAAGGCAAGCACTCTACTGCTTGAGCCACAGTGCCACTTCCGATTTACTAGAGGTTTATCAGAGATAAGAGTCTCACAAACTTGACTGCCTGAGCTGGCTTTGAACTGGGATCTTCAGACCTAAGCCTCCTGAGTAGGTAGGATTACAGGCAGGAGCCACCGGCCTCCAGTTTAGTTACCTACTTTCTAACAAAGATAAAGTGAAATATTATTAGAGTGTGCACAATAATTTTGGGAAATTTTCCTAGAATTAGTAGACTAAGTACTGGTATTTTAGTCATAAAATAGAATGAGGTTATTTGATATGGTGGGAATGGGCCACAGCCTAACACTTACAATGTGTGCAATGTTGTAGTAGTAATTCTAACTCTGAAGACTTCATTATCATCGTCTGAAAAATAAAAATAGAAGCAGTTTCACTTTATGGATTATTGGGCGGAGAAAATTAGATACCACAAGTATAGTACTTGGAAAAATAATCAGCATTTGATACTTTCTACCTGATATTTTATCATGTGATGAATTCGAACATTTTTACTGTGATTTTTATATTGTGTCTACTTAGGATATGCAATGTGATGTATTGATATTTATTGAGTTGTTCACTTTTCTTTCATTATGAGGAAAATACCTGCAAAGAAAATTTCTGAGGAGGAAACCATTATATTGGCTCATGGTGTAAGAGAACGTAGCTTAAGATCAGATGTCTCCATTGTGTTTAATTATATTTATATTAAATAGTTGTATGAGGGAATTTCAATTCAACAAATCAGTTTATAAGTACAATGGATTTTTCATAACTTTCACATACCCTTCCAAATCTGACCCCACATTTATTATTTCTAGTTGCATACTATCTGTATTGAATATTATGCTTTCACACTCTTCCTCCATAACTCTCTTTATTCCTTCCCTTTGACTTCCCCACACATCTTCCAAGTGACAGTTTCCTGATATTTATTTCATTGGATTAAAAGGTCAATTTTATAAGAAATTTCATCGTTTAAATACTCTTCTGCAAATAGCATGCTTTTGTTAATACTGTTGTGTAAACTTGCATAAAGTTCCATCTTCCAAATACGCGACAGAACATGGGTCCTTTGTGTGTTTGGTTCTGATTTTATTTACTTAACATATTTTTAGATCTATCCATTTCTTTGCAAATGATGTAACAATCTTCATAATGGATGGGTGCAATACAATTATGTATATGTGCACAATTTCTCCAACCATCCCTCCATCAAAGGGCATCTGGGATTTTTCCATAACTTGGTTACGGTGAATAGTGCAGCAGTGAACATGTTTGTGAAAGTGATTTTACTGTATCCTTCTGGAAGAACTCATCACTCTCTTTCTGGGAGCAATGCTCCAGCCAATTTTCCCGAATAAGCACATCTCTCCCTTTATCTCCATCACGTTTTGCAAGTCCTTAAAAACACACTACCTACTACAAGTCTCAATAGACTAAAACCACATTGTGTCCATATTCTTTCAATACATTTTTCATAATTGTACAAATAATTTAGATAGAACCTTCTATCTAGTTTCCTAATGTGGGAATGAGGGACATGACATTAGAGTAAAATAAGAAATATGCAATGTATTTAGCTATTATCATATTTAAAATAATTTTCAGCTCTAACTCATAGCATCACTTATTATTATTTTAAACTTTATTTGATTACTTCATCTATGCCCTGTATTATAACTGGTGATTTAAATACCAAGGCAAAAAAGTGTAATTTGATTTTGACATTCATGTATGAGGATGCACAATATGGGCAAATAAATCGATTGGAATTAATAGCCATTATCCATTTTGTTAAAGTAAAGATTGTTTCCCCAAACTGATTCTCGGAATTCATATTCCATTCAACAACAAGAAACATGTGATAATTCCCTTTGTTTTGCTCCTCAATAACTTTTGTTTCCATTTAATTATATAACAATGAATGATTTCATAAATCTACTATAGATACAAAAAATATCTTAAAATGTTTCTATCCGTATGCATTGATATACACATACACACATATATATTATACAGGTTATAATGAAAATTTATAACTTCTGTAACTGTACAATTTACTAAATTATTAAAAATATAGATGGCTCATGCATGGAATCCTGCTTACTCGGGATGCTGAGCTCTGACGATCATGGTTTGAAGCCATCCTGGGCAGGAAAATCCATGAGCCTCTCATCTCCAAACAACCAACAGAAAATCAGAATTGGAACTGTGGCTCAAAGTAGTAGAGTGATAGCCTTGAGAGAAAAAGCTAAGGGACATCACCCAGCCTCTTAGTTCAAGAAATACAATCTACCCAAAAATATCTATTTAATTTACACCTGTGTAAGTAGAGTATCTCTATCACGCAAATGCACATCCATGCTCATTTGCAAGGTAACTCTGTTATATCTGGAGTACCACATAAGATTATCACTTAAGTAGAAAGCATTGCAACATGGGTTTACTCTATCTCATGGATTTTTCTCCACTGAAATACTCAAATGTTACAATTATTCCAATTATTTAATACCCATAATATTAGAGTTTGAATTGAGTGTCTTGTGTCTCCTAAATGGATGTTCTTACCACTGTGTCATGCCCCCAGCCATAAGTGATTAATTTTCAGATAGAATCTAGCTTCCTACTTGTGAATGATGGTGGCCTCAGTCCACTTGATGTTATTATTCCTAGAATTTAGAATAACAGGTGCCTGGTATTGTGTACAGATTTTTCTGTCCAGTCTGGGATTTAACCACTATCCTCACAACAGTAGACTCCCATATAGTCAGGATTTTCATAAGCTTATCATAGCTGTTTTTTTTTTTTTAATCTCTGCATTTCCTGCAGGTTCTTGAGTACTGAATTAATTTTTTTCATTTGTTTTGTTTCATTTGTATGTATGTGTTGAGTTGTTCTTCACTTTTACTTTTGTTTCTTTCACTCAAGTTTTACCTATTGTGCTGAGAAACCAATTCTTCTTTCTCAAGATAATCAAGGTGAACATTATTTAGTCCAAAGCAATTTCAGTAATATTTAAAAACCTTCATATCCATGAATGCTTTACGAATGCTAAGCAATGAGAAGTGTCTTTTTATTTTCACAGCAGTCTTTGGCATACACAGACAGTTCATGAATTATATGAAGATAATAATACTACGGATGCTTTCCAGGAGGAGAAAAATCTATTATTAATTGTTTGACAGAGAACCCCTTTCTCGTGAAAGAAATATGCTGCTTGATGCAGGATTTCATAAAATCATATTACTAGGAGGAATATACACAAACATTTAACACTATAAAGTTGAGACAGATGAATTGACCTCCTGAATAATTTACTTTTGGGTCAAATAAAAGCAGGCTTCTAAAAAGAGAGTAGACTTTAGAGAAACATAAGTTGTATGTAAATAGATGCTTACCTGATTTTGTTAATTTTTGAACTAATACAGGGAAATAAAGTACAGCAAGGGAAAAAATAAAGAACTTCACATTGAAATACTCATTTGTGTGTGTGTGTGTGTGTGTGTGTGTGTGTATGTGTGTGTGTGTCTGTGCACGCTAGTGCGAGTATGCACACACGCTTGTGCATGTGCTCAAGCGTGCATTCATTATTGTTGAAGCTTGATAGTGCCTGGGCACTATTCCTAATCTTCTGTGCCTAAGGATATTGGTCTACCAGTTGAACCACTGCTCCACTTCGGGTTTTTTGGAGATAATCACATGTATTTTCATGATTGGACTGGCTTGGAACAGTGGTCTTCAGATTTCACCCTCCTGATTAGCTAGCTAATCTTATTCAGCCTCTGAGTAACTAGATAAAATTCTGCCTGTCCTCTATGCTTCACTGCTCTTTTATTCTTTTCCTGAGGTAATCCAAACCTAAGTCATATATATGTCTAATTGCTTTAAAAATACTGTTACTCCTTGGCACCACGGGGGCCCATATGTACTCTTAACTACATAGGAGGCATGAAAAGAGAACCCAGGCCAAAAGTTTAGTGGACGTCCTTCTCAATCTATACCTGGGTGCATTGGATCATTTCCATCATGCTGCATTATCTAGATGCTAAGATTGGAAGGACTGAAGAATCCAGGCCAGCCAAGGTAGGATTCTAGAGTAATTGGTGTGCAGTTCTGATGCCATTGATGATGGGAAGGGTAAAAGGAAGATCAGGTGCATGTTCTTGTGGAAAGGAAACCCCTATCTTAAATTAACCACTGATATGACACCAGCCTAGCAAGAACAATACCCCAAGTTGAAATCCCCACAATTTCCGACAACTAAAAGAAGTATATATATTAATATCCAAAAGCTTAATACAATCTGTTCTTTGCTAAAATATCAGCTTTATCTGATTATCATATAATGTGACAGAATAGTTTCTTCCTTAAACTTAAGATGTATTTAAAAAGACATAGAAAATTCTTTCTCAATTATTAAATACAAATGAATAGCAAATTGCCTCATTTCTTACATCTTTGACTACCAGTATAAATTCATTTTATGATTAGTATTGTTAGTAATATATTCTGATTTATTACTTTACTTTGTAACAGTTTTTAAACTTTTTGCTTCTCTGGTGAAATTTAAGTATTTAAATAGTAACATCACAGTATATTCCTTGGGTACTAAAGGCAGTGTTTTACAAAGTTTTTAACCAATGGCTTCTAAGACTTCTTAATTGATATATTGTTTGGTTTATTTTTAATTTCAATTTAATTTTATCATAAAAGTAATGTACAGAGGGGTTACAGTTACCTAAGTAAGGTAATGAGTACCTTTCGTATGGAAGGAACATTGTTATATCCTTCAGCAATTTTTTTTATACTCAAAAAAAAAAAAAAGAACTACTGACGTTTTTGCTGTTGCTATTGATTAATGGGTACTTTTGCTTTCTTTGTTCACGCGTATTTTATTACGAAATTGATGTAGAGAGGGTTTACAGTGACTTAAGTCAAATCAAGAGCACACTTCATTTTATTTTCTAAATTTTCAATTTTGAATTAATTACTTATTTTCATTTGTTTGTTTAGGGTAATTCTTTTTTCAGATTTGTAGGATTAGTTAATTTAATTTTACATGTTTTTATACATGTAAATTATTCTGACAAATATATTTTCTTTTAAAATATTTAACAGGGCTGGGAAGTTGGCTCAGTGGTAGAGCGCTTGCCTTGCATGCCTGAGGCCCTGGGTTCGATTCCTCAGCACCACATAAGCAAAAAGAAAAAAAAACCCGGAAGTGGCGCTGTAGAGCGCTAGCCTTGAACTGAAGAGCTAAAGGACAGTGCCTAGGCCCGGAGTTCAGGCCCCACGACTGGACCCCCCCCCCAAAAAAAAAATAAAATATTTAACATGTGAATATTTAAAATTATTTTCTTAATTATTATATGGTTGGTGAATTTAAACAAATTTATTTTCTTATAGTTCTAAACATATTTGTCTATGTAACAAATACTGTAATTTCAAGAAGCCTATACTTTATTAGGAAAGTATTCATTATCTAGTCACTTTTTTGTAAATATTAGTACTTGAATAAAAATAAAAGTTTGAGCTGGGCATGGTGATTTGTGGCTTCCATTTTCTAGCTATGGTGGGAAGTGCAAATTGGGTTTGTGATTCGGGAGAGCCAGAGAAACTATGAGACCTTATTCTAAAAATATACAGAGGGAAATGTTTAGAAATATATAAATCGCTTCCAAGATATTGACACCTGATTATCATATTCAAATCTTGAGTTACAACACCAGTAACATCAATATTTTGCCAAAATAAAAGGATGCATGTTTCAAAATGTTTATTATTTAAAACTTGTTTACAGAGGTTCTCATATCTTCTATGTCTTAATTTTCAATTTACTTAATCAATAAGAATCCAAGTATATTGTGACTATATTATTTCTACTAAACTGTTATATAGTAAGAGAAATATTATGATTTCATGTATTAACATACTTTTACTATTTGTGATAATTTCCTCTGTATAATATGATAATATCAATATTCCAAATGTGTGTATGTGTTGTGTGTGTATGTGCTTTTGTGTGAGTGTGTGTTTTGTGTGTACTTTGTAATGCATGGGAGATTACACGATTGCTTCACGTATGCTAGGCCAATATTTTGACACTTAGCTATACTGTCTAGTTATAATCTAAGTAGTGTTTTAAATTATGACTTTTAAATTTTCATTCCTAGTATGTTTTTTTCAAAATTATATATGATAAAATGTGATCCATCTTCCATCCATGTTAGCAATTTTTATTGTTATGTTATTTTTATTTAGAATATTTCCACTGTCTTTCCACTTCCAAACTCTTGTATTTGTTATTGATAAAGGTTTTACTTTGCTTCTTTTCACTCTTAATTCTTTTTCCCTTTAGCGTTTACCTATTCTTTCTCTTATTTTTTGGAATTTAATTATTATATTCTTATTACAGTTTCTTTACATTGTAACAGGTCTATACAATGCTTTATTTTCTATTTTATTTTTTTCCATGTTCTCTGGCATTCAGTCCAAACTATTAGATGGATTAAAAAGAAACTTGATTCAGTATGCTTTGATTATTTTCCTTGTTCTCTTCTCTGAAGCCTTTTTGCTTTTTGAAACACAATACTAATGACATAAAACTCCTAAGTGTTCCATCATTCCATCCCCTCTCACTCTCCTCTGTTGTACAGCTCAATTAGTTATCATTCAGTTATATTATGATATAGACTTATCTAAATCTTAACTCATTCCTAAATTAATTTTAGTTGTTTCAAGCATTCTCTATACACATTTTTCTATATATAATATTTCCGGTTTTATGTTTTACAAGGTGCAAAATATGAGTGACTATCCAACACACAGATATCTCTTTAGAATATTGGTCCAATTGCTCAAAAAAATGGTATGTACATTCAAGAAATACAGGTCAGTCAGAACAATCTTGTAAAATGGTGTAGCTTGAGCGCTCAAATTATATTTGAATGTTATTACCATATTCAGTAGTAAAGACAACATAGCTCTACTATAAGAACAGATACACAGAAGAATGTAACAGATTTGTCAAAAATAAATTCCTAGTTTTATAGTCAATAGATATTGAAAAGGATGCCAACACTTCATGAAATAAAAATAGAATCTTAAATGGATGTACTGGTACTATTGCCTCTCTAGATTTAAGGAATGATCTTAGACTACTAACTGAATCCTTGTACAAAAATTTAAAATAAAAAATGTTTATCAAACTTAATGTTAGACGTAAAAACCTATAAAATATTATGTAAAATTTCATGACATTGGATCAGTAAAGATTTCTAAAAATTTGAAATGGAAAGCATTAGTGGCTCCCCTATGACCCAGCAATCCGACTTTTGGGCATTTACCCAAATGTTTACAAACAAGAACACACTAAAGCTACCAGGACGACTATGTATACTGCAGCACTATTTAGTATAGCTAAGATATGGAACCAACCTAGATGCCCCTCAGTATATGAATGGATCAAGAAAATGTGGTATATATACACAATGGAATTCTATGCCTCCATCAGAAAAAATGACATTGCCCCATTTGTTAGGAAATGCAAAGGCTGGGAAAAAATTATATTAAGTGAAGTAAGCCAGGCCCAAAGAAACATCGGTCCCATGGTTTCCCTTATTTCAATATTTAATATATGTCTGAGTCAAGCAGAAAAGGTCAGATAAGGTGATGTTAGGGAAATGAACCCTAAGATATGTATTCAAATGCTTTTATTTCTTTCATGCGATTGTTTCTGACACATTTATAAGATTATTTCTTTGTTGTCTTGTTTGTCCCTCCCCCACAGTATACCCCGTGCTTTTACTGTATTGATGTCAGTATAATTTGTGGAGGGGAAGGGGAAAAACAAATCGTTTAACTAGTGATACAGGTGGACCCATTGCAACAATGAGATGTACAAATCGTTATGTCGAAAAATGAACTTTACAACTTTGGTGCGGGGTTGGGGGTAGCATGGAGGATTGGGTGAGGGGCAGCGGGAGGATGGGAAGGGAATGGAAGGGGAAAGAAAGGAAGAGGCTACAATGCTTTTTTAAATTTTTATTTATTTTTTCTTATGAAAATACTGTATAGAGAGGTTACAATTACATGGGCAAGATAATGAGTACATATCTTATCAAGCATTGTAGCCTCCTCCTTTGTGTCACCTTCTCATCCCTTCCTATCCTCCCTCAACCCCCCCCCCCACAATCCTCCCTGGCCCCACCCACCAAATATGTAAAGTTCGTTTTTGACATAACAACTTGTACTTCTCATTGTTGTAACGGGTTCACCTGAATCCTTATTTAAACGACTTGTTTTTCCCCTTCCCCTCAACAATTTATAGCGACATCAAATACAGTGAAAGCAGGGGTCATACTGTGGGGGAGGGACATACAAAGCAACAAAGAAATAATCTTGAAAATGCGTTAGAAATAGTCGCATGAAAGAAAAAAAATTTGAATACATTTCTTGAATACATATCAAAATACATTTGAATACATATCTAACGTCACCTTATCTGACCATTTCTGCTTGACTCAGACATATACTAGATATTGCAAATAAGGGAAACCATGGGACTTATTTTTCTTTGGGCTTGGCTTATTTCACTTAATATAATTTTTTCTAAGTCTTTCCATTTCTTAACTAATGGGGCAATGTCATTCTTTCTGATGGAGGCATAGAATTCCATTGTGTGTATATACCACCTTTTCTTGATCCATTCATCTACTGAGGGGCATCTGGGTTGGTTCCATATTTTATCTATAGTAAATGATGCTACAATAAACATAGTTGTGCTGGTAGCTTTAGTGTGGTCTTGTTTGTAAACATTTGGTTAAAAGCCCAAAACTGGGATTGCTGGGTAATAGGGGAGCACTATGTGGAGTTTTTTGAGAAACCTCCATACTAATTTCCAAAGTGGTTGAACAAGTTTACACTCCCACAAACAATGAAGTAAGGTTCCCTTCTGTCCACATTCCCTCCAGCATCTGTTGTTACTAGAGTTCTTGATTTTTGCCATTCTAACTGGGGTGAGGTGGTATCTTAATGTTTTTTTATTTGCATTATTTTTATGGCTAAGGAGGTTGAGCATTTCTTCATGTGTCTGTTGGCAATCCTTTCTTCTTCACAGAAGTTTCTCTTTATTTAGCCCACTTATTTATTGGGCAGTTGTTTCTTTGAGGATTTGTTGTTGGGAGATTTAATTTTTTGAGTTCCAATTATATTTTAGATATGAGACTCTTGTCCATTGTATGCCTAGTGAAGATCTTCTCCCAATCTGTGGACTTTCTATTGATCTTTCTAGCTATGTCCATACAGAAGCTCTGCAACTTCATGCAATCCCATTTGTCCAACCTTTCTTTGATTTGCTTTGTTTCCAGGTCTGTATTAAGAAAATTTCGGCCAGGGCCAACAAGACTTAGGTTTTCTCCTATCCCATCCTGTAATGTTTTCAGAGTGTCTGCTTTGACTCCAAACTCTTTGATCCATTTGGAGTTGATTCTGGTGCAGGTTGATAGATAAGGATCTAACTTTAGTTTTCTACAATTAGTTAACCAATTTTGCCAGCACTATTTACTGAAGAGGGTGTGTGTCTTCCATTCGATTTTTTTAGCTCCCTTATCGAAGTATAGATGGGTATAGGTCTGTAGGTTCATTTCTGGGTTTTCAATTCTATTCCATTGCTCCTGAGGTCTGTTTTTGTGTTAGTACCATGCTGTTTTGAATAATATGGCTTTATAGTAGAGTTTGAAATTTGGTATTGATATTCCCCCAGCAGTGTTTTTCTGTTGAGGAACGTTTTTGCTTTTCGGGGTCTTTTATTGTTCTATATGAATTTTTGGATTGCCTCTTCTATTACCTTGAAGAATGTGGTTGGAGTTTTGATAGGTATCACATTGAAATTGTAGATAGCCTTGGGAAGTATTACCATTTTCATGATGTTGATCTTTCCAATCCAGGAGCATAGGAGTTTTTGCCGTTTTCTAAGTTCTATTTTGATATCTTTTTTCAAGTTTTTAAGGTTTTCATCATAAAGGTCCTTCACTTCTTTGGTTAAGTTAATTCCTAGGTACTTTATTTTTTGTGGGGCTATTACAAATGTAGTTGCTTTCCTAATTTCTTCCACACTTTTCTCATTGTTGGCATACAGAAAAGCCATTGATTTTGGGGGGTAAATTTGATGCCCTGCTACATTGTCAAATTTTGAAACAGCTTGAGTAATTTGGGAGTGGAGTCTATGGGATTTTTTAAATAGATGATCATATCATCTGCAAAGAGGGAGAGTTTTATTTCTTCTTTCCCTATTTGGATGCCCTTGATGTTTGCATCTTATCTTATTGCTGTAGCTAGCCATTCTAATACTAGTTGAAGAGAAGTGGAGAGAGTGGACATCCTTGTCTTGTTCCAGAGTTAAGATGAAATGGTTTTAGTTTTTCACCATTAAGTATAATGCTTGCTGTAAGTTTGTCATTTACAGCCTTTATTGTATTGAGGTATGTTCCATGGATTCCTAATTTTTCCAGAACCTTCATCATAAAGGGGTGTTGGATCTTGTCAAATGCTTTTTCTGCATCTATTGAGATAACCATGTGGTTCTTATTCTTGCTCCTGTTGATGTGATGCATTATATTTGTTGATTTGCATATATTGAACCAGCTTTGCATCACTGAACTGAATCCTGTTTGATCTTGGTGTATGCTTTTTTGGATGAATTGTTGAAGTCGATTGGCCATAATTTGGTTGAGAAGTTTTGCATCAATGTTCATCAAAGTAATGGGTCTATAATTCTGTTTCTTTGATGAGTCCCTGCCTGGTTTTGGGATGAGGGTTATGATGGCTTCATAGAATCAGTTCTGCAGTGAACTTTCTCTTTCAATTTCATTAAAGAGTTGAGGAGTATTGGTGTGAGCTCTGCTTTGAAGGCTTTGCAGAATTCTCCTGTAAAACCATCTGGTCCTGGACTCTACTTAGATGGGAGGTCTCTTCTTGCTGTTTCTATTTCAATGCTCAATATAGGCTTGTTAAGCTGGTTTAAGTCATCTTGGTTTAGTTTTGGCATGCCAATAGTTGCTAGGAAAAGGTCCATTTCTGCCAAGTTCCCAAACTCATTAGCATTAAGTTTTGAGAAGTATTCCCTTATAATGTTCTGAGTCTTGGTTTTTTTCTGTGGTGATGTTTCCATTCTCATCTCTGAGTTTATTTATTTGGGTGTGTTCTCTTTTTTTCTGATAAGATTTGCTAAGGGTCTGTCAATTTTTTGAAGAACCAATTCTTTGTTTTTTTGATTCTTTCTATTGTTTTTTTTAAAATTCTAATTCATTTAATTCTGATTTAATTTTAATTATTTCTTTCCATCTACTCGATTGGGGTTTATATTGATGCTCTTTTTTCAAGGAGGTTCAGATGTCTCATTAAATTGTTGGTTTCAGATCTCTCCAATTTGTTGATGTAGGAATTCAGATCTGTAAAGTTGCCTCTCAGTACTGCCATTGCTGTGTCCCAGAGGATCTGGTAATTTGTGTGCTCATTTTTGTTGGATAGCATGAACATTTGAATTTCCATTCTAATCTCTTCCATGATCCATTCGTGATTCAGCAGTGTGTTGTTCAGCCTCCATATGTTACCGGACTTTCTTTGGTGTCTTTTGGTGTTGATTTCTAATTTTATTCCCTTGTAGTCAGAGAGAATGCAAGGTATAACTTCAATGTTTCTGAATTTGGACAAGTTTGCTTTGTGGCCTAAAATGTGGTCTATTTTAGAAATGTTCCATGTGCTGCTGAGAAAAACGGATATTTTATTGCTTCTGGGTGAAATATTCGGTAGATGTCTGTTAAATCTAGTTGATCTATGAAGTTGTTTAAATCTGCAGTTTGTCTGTTGAGTTTTTGCTGAGTTGATCTATCTAGTTGGGAGAGTGGTGTGTTAAAATCCCCAACAATTAATGTCTTTGTATCTATGTGGGATTTGAAGGAAAGTAGTGTTTCTTGGATAAATTTGGGTGTTTCGTTGTTTGGCGAATAGATATTTAGAATTGTAATATCCTCTTTAAGGAGAGATCCCTTAATTAGTATGTAGTGACCTTCTTTATCTCTTCTCACGAATTTTAATTTGAAGTCTATTTTATCTGATATTAGAATTGCAACTCCCGCCTGTTTATGGTGGCCGTTTGCTCGGTTTTGTTCCAGCCTTTAACATTGAAAATGTGTTTGTTTTTACGGGCAAGATGTGGCTACAATGCTTTATAAGAAATGTACTCATTATCTTGCCCAAGTAATTGTAACCCCTCTGTACATTATTTTCACAATAAAAAATAAAAATAAAAAAGAAAGTTAAGAATAAATTTGATAACCTTTCATAATTCAAATGACACTATAACAGAAATAAAAACAGATTTAACAGATAGAAGGCACATATTTGTTAATGCTACAGTGTTACTCTTACAATGATCCTGAGTCAAGAATTTTTATATGGTCTAATTTCATATAAGTTTTTCCCGAATAGGCTATTTCTTTAAAGGATTTTTGTAAATTAATAGTCAATAGGAGGAGCATTTGAAATAGGCTCCTCTGTGGTATCTAAGAAAAAAAAGAAAACTCACTAGTATGACCATAATATAAAAAGACACAAAATATAATAATGCATTTGTGGAGAATTTGATATACTCCACATAGTGGATTGATTTTTATAATACTTTAATCATTGTAGCAAGCAAGTTTTCAAGTCTTCAAAAGGTCAAAGAGAATTGTATATGATCCAGCCATTACACTTCTATTTATGTAAAAACCTTGTTTGCAAAGGGAATGTAGTTCATTGAGAATGCGATTTAATAGTATGTGTGAGAATCTCGAAATGATCCCCCAAAACAAATTTTCAAAAGACACACTACAGAGGATGTATGCTGGACAAATTCCTGTAAGTTAATTTTATATCTATTTTAATGTCTGTTCTAAAGTTTACAGCATTTTTATTTGAAGAAATGCAAGTTTGTGAAAATTAGGCTTAGAAAACCTGTGATTGTACAATTCACTTCTAAAGCACTAAAATGAATACGATAAAAGAAGTAATGTATTGCATGTGAATTACATGTCAGCAAAGAAAACAACTACTGTTAAAAATAATTCACAGAAAATGCGGAATACCTAAAAAGATGTTTTCGGTCTTGGCTAGAAACTCTTTGTAAACTACAAATTTTAATACAAAGATGTAATTTCTGTTTGTTTTTTAGTTTTTGTCTGTGTATTTTGAGTTTATACAGAGATAACTCAATCAAAAAGTGTATGTTATAACTGGAATACCTAGGAATTACGCATCACTTATAAGTAACTGATAATCTTTTCTGGAAGAAACTTCTAGGAAATGACAAAAGACACAAATCTATGCATTTGCATTTTATTAAAGCCATATGTAACTTGCTCAATCCAATTGCTTTTCTTTACTTTGCTAGGAAAAAAGTATTCTCAAGAGCCAATAGCAGTGAAATAATACAAAATACACAATCATCTTGAGTTATTTGTGAAAATAACAAATGAAATAAAACAATTCCACTTAAGGGACTCCAATATTAGTATCTATGAAGATATTCCGGAATTCCAACATCATTGAATTTTTAGAATTTTAATTCTGTGAGCATATGAAAACTAGAACAAAAAAACAAATATCATCTTCAAACGAACCATCCTTGAAATACTTTTCTTAATTGTTTTGAAATTACAAAATAATTGATACCACTAAGAAAATGATCCTTTTCTTTGGAAATCATTAAAAATGTTTGTCACTTATTACAACTCAAATAATAAGCAAGAGTAATTTTATATAATCATTTTAAATATCATTTTAATACTATTTTTTATGTTTATGTATATATTTACATATTAGGTCTAGAATCCATATATGAGCGAAAACTTATAATCTTCATTCTGAATCTGGCTTATTGTTTTCACAATAAAAATTTTAAAAAAGATATATTGTATTTGTAAACTGCTTTGTTAAATGGAGACTCTGTACAACAACTTAAAGATAATGATGATAATAATAACAATACCAATCAATAAAATGGAATTTTAAAAAGAAATTTGATATAGGAGAGGGAGGTTAAGAATGAGTAACAAAAAGGACAGAATTGATCAAAGTACATTCTATGCATGTATGGGAATATCACAAGGAAATATCTTTATGCAATTAATATATGCTAAGAAATAGAAAATGAAAGAGACAAACACAAAACTGTATCAGGCTACTATCTGGGTAACTACATACCATTTTACAGTAAATGTTAATAAGTTTGAAAGTGATATCATAAAGTACAGTACGGCAAGTACACAGCCAGTAAAAGAGATTTGTTATATTTAATTATCATGTATTATTAAATGATATAGTTATTTATAATGTATTATATTTTATAAACATTATGCACTTTACAAAGTTGTATGTGTTATACTTTTATTATCACTGGCAATGTGTTAGGTTTGTTTATACCACTATCAGTTCTAATGCAGGAGCAATGCTTTATGTTGGGACATTGTCATGTCAGTTACATGAACATTATAATCTTATGGACCACTGGTATAAATGCTATTTATTATTAATCAAAGGATCTCATTAATTCCAACTGGTGGCAACTTGGTGATCTGGCTAGATAGTCTCATGGGAAATATCTAGAGAAACAGATGAACCATTTTAATACTATTGTGAAATAGAATAAAAGACCAGTCCCAATATACTATCTAGCTTTCATTATTCTTAATTCCTAATCATTGCCTAAATATCTTAAACAATCTAAAAAGTTATGTCTTAATCAAAGACATAAACATTCTATACTTTTTACTTAACATTTTCCAGGGGCATATATTCATGTTTCTAAGAAATGTTCACAGCAGTTATAAGATACTTTTGTGAAATGAATTTGATAGATTTTGTTGTTGTTGTTATTGCTGTTTGCAAGACCTGGGCATTGTCCCTAAGCCTGTGTATGCTCAAAGACAGCACTCTACAACTTGAGCCACAGAGCTAATTCCTGTTTTTTAGTGGTTAACTGGAGATAAGAATGTAAAAAATTAAGGCTGGAAGGTGACTTAGTGGTACAGTGCTTGCTTTGTATGAATGAGGCCCTGGGTTCGATTCCTCAGCACCACATAAGCAGAAAAAAAAGCCAGAAGTGGCAATGTGGCTCAAGTGGTAGAGTGCTAGACTGAGCTGAAGAGCTGAGGGACAGCGCCAAGGCCCAGAATTCAGGCCCCAAGACCATACCAAAAAAAAATCTTAAAATTACTTTTTTCGCTGGGCTAGTTTTGAGCACAATTATAAGATCTCAGCACCCAGAATAGCTCAAATTATAGGTGTGACTTACTGGCACTAGGTTTTAATTTTAATTATGTTTTAAGATTTTTGTTTCACTATAATGTACACCGTTGTACACATAAATTTAGATATATGTATATATTTCTGATGACAAATAATCTCTAAAAATGTATGTCTTCGTACACAAAACATGTATATATATATATATATATTTCTGAATACAGATTCCCTCTAAAACTTTTATGCCACTATTTTTTTTACCTTTTCCATTTCAAAGATATACAATCCATTTTTCTAAAAGTTTCCTAGGATATATACATAATATCTCAATAGAAACTAAAGTTTATTACTTTCAACCCAATTTTAGATTTATATATATAGGATATTGTAGTAAAATTTACAGTATATAACTTGAAAAAAATCTGTTCAAACTCTTAAATATTTGTGAGTATGATGGGGAGGGAATAAGTTAATTCATACTGGTTAGGAATTTGCAGTTCATCAAAAATCTATTCCATAATTTGTTATAAGCACATAGTCAAGCTACTTGATATGGTTTAGTGTTTTTTGTTTCTATATTTGTTCAAAAGTTAAATATGGATGCATACACAGTGGTAACATTAAAATTATTAATCAAAAGACAAATAATAACAAAACCATAGACATATCAGATTTTCAATAATTAGCACTTATGATGTTAATAATAATTTTGATGTAGATGATGATGACCACAGTGTACCCTGATAATGACGTTATAATGGAAAAGGAAAAAAGTTTAGATATTGTTGAAGCTTTATTTCCCACATTGAATACATAGTAATAGACAGCGTTGGATTATATACATCAAGAATAACAAGAGGAGAGTTTCAATATCAAGAAATACAATCACATAAACAGGTAGAGACAGTAAAAACTCTAATGTTATTCCTGCAATCTCTCTAATGTATACTCACTTTTCTTGGTGGTATTGTTTTCTTATAAATAAAATTATTTTTTTCCACATTTTGATGGACTAAGATGTAGTTTTCAACTTAGTGTGATTAGTTCAAATAACATTCTCATATAGATACTATTCAATAACCAATGTTTTCTAATGATATATTGAGAGAATGTTCAATATAGCTGAAAAAACCTGACACAATTTACCTAATAACACGTACATATCTGTAATTGCCTTAAAAGGACACAGTTCTTAGAGCCAGGAGCTAAAATTTATTTTTATTTCTGCATGAAGCAATTTGTGATTTTACATCAGCAAACTGAATTTGACTCTTTCCTTATTTGTAAGCTAAGGTGGAAAATGTAAGAACTCTTCACTTTTCTTTTTTCTTGCTCTAGAAGTCAACAAGTATATTCTTGAATATTTCTGGTAGATTACATCCATTTACAGATGAGAAATGTAAGGCCAACAGTCAACACTGAGTAAATAATGATACTAGAATTTGTGTCTGAGCTCTTCACTCTGTGTACTTACAAGGAGAATAATTTGGTGATGGCGAGGACCAATATGAAAATACTATGGGGAAAAAGCATACTTTGTAAATAGTTGTTTTAGGACTATGTGACCAGTGATCAGTACTTGAAACAGGCTTGTGTCAGGGACATAAAAAGGAGTACATAGAAATCATATAAATTGAGAAAACCTTCATCATATATCTGACCTAATGAACGGGAATAGAAGGGTAAGAAGAAATCTAAAGGGCTTCTACATCTCTGGCCAGGCAACTGTGTGAGTTATATTCTCGGTGATAAGGACTACATGTGCAAATGATGGATGTAGGGGGAAAAACCCCTCTGATAGTTCTAAAGATTTTATTAAACAGATGGAAAGATAAGTCTGTTTAGACATCATGAAAATATCCACGACCATGAATGTGAAAAACAGTAATAAAATCGGGGGAATTATTAAAGGGAAGAGGTAAAGGAAGGTTCTGACACAAGTGTGAGCAATGTGAGCAACAGCGTGAACAAGGTTCAAAAAAAGAGATATATAAGGAAACAAAAATGTAATAAAAACAGATTTATGGAAGTAAAGAAAGGAGAGAATTTGCAGGAAGGTATTGAAGGAAATATACTATTTGGATATGAAAATTAAAAGGACATAAATGAGTTCAATAAGAACAGTGTTTTGGTTATGAAAATTAAAAGGACATAAATAAGTTCAATAAGAACAGTGTTTTGGTGAAAGTCATATTGGAAAAATTTTGGGATATGAATATGAAGCCATAAAATTCTTGATCCATGAATTCAACAGTTCCTATTGCTTTTAAGTGTTGGGAACAAATGCTTTTATCCTGACCTTAGAAGAATTATACATATATAACTCTCATGAACTTTATTTAGAGTTATTTTGCGAATATTTTTGAAGACTTTGTTTAGCCAGGAGATTACAGATTGAACTACAGCACAGACAAGTGACCCATGTATCCACATTTGTTTGGGATTTTATTGAAATATCTTTAGATATGTTTGGATATCTTATCAGCCTACTTATTATAAACGTAGGAAAAGAAACACCAAGTATTAGGTTGAACATACAGCTTTACTGATGTTACTGAAGACTCCTCAAATTGATTTTTCTTTAAAACAGAAAATGCCACAATAGCCATTGACCCATCATAAGTGCCATACACTCTACTTAAGTCAAGTTATTGTTAGAGATAGCTCCATACTGAAATAACCCTGTCAATCAACCTGCCAGAAATTATTATATGTAGGAAGTGCTCTTATATACTTCAAGCTTTTATTGAATGGAAGAGTTCAGACATTACCGTACCCACTAAGATTAAATCCTTAAAATGGTAAGACATTTTGCTTTAATGCCTTTCTTTCATTTTCTCATACACATTTGCAAGTAGGGAATGATTCTGATGTAATAATAATACAATGGTGATGTGTATTAACACAACATCTATGATCTAGTGTTAATTTGGTTAGTTACTAATTGGCTCCAAATTTGTGGATATTTATATTTCTCCTGGGCAAATTGAGCTCCAAAAAATGTCCCAAAGGAGCCTTTCAATTCTAGTATCACTGTTTGTGTCAAAATGCTTTGCATTTTACATCCTCTAATGTGGGCATAGGGTTAAAATGTGGAAGTTTTCTCCTCAGAGAGTGAGTACTACTCTATTGCTTAACATGGACAAAGTACCTTCTTACATAGACTGGGTGTGTGCAAACAAGAAGTGGTAGTTGAACCATGTTCTTAGAAGTTTGTACAGATGAAATGGAAATAGGGCAACTATAAACTCAAAAGGAATGTATAAAAAAGAAGGAAGGTACAAAGTAGAATGTGCCAAGGAAATGCTGAAGTGTGAATTCAATTAGGTGCTCAGGTATGATGGTGTTTTCAAAGTGCAGCTTCAGAAAATGTAGTTGGATACCTTGAGGAAAGCTGTTTTAAATTATTCTGAGTTTATTGTACACATAGAAGCCCCTAACTCTGACCCTAATTAGCCAAAACATCATCAACTTAGGGACTATTTTCCAAGTGCAAAGTGAGAAAAAGAGGGCTCATTACAGTTAGAGTTCAGGTTGAAGTAATGACAATCACATAACTTTTCTTATGTCTTCTTTATTTTGAAGCATTAAAATAGGAAAAAGCCAAGTAAATATTTTGCATGTACCTAAATTAAGTGGGACATATTATATTGGTCTCTTTTTTACTTGGAATTTATAGATTATGTCTTTTATACTCTATGTTGGGACTATGATTTGCTGTCAATTATTTTCTTCTCTCTAACTTCTTTTACCCTTCCACTTATATAATTTTTATTTAAAGAGACATACTTGAGCTTGCAATTCTAAATTCTTCAAAATTATCTAAATTTCTTCATACTTCTGGCAGCCTCCTATATTTTTCTCAAGGGAGTATTCTGTCACTACCATTTTTGTCTTATGTGATATTGGATTTCTTGCTGCCTAATTCACTCCAAGATATACATTACATTCATGCAGATATCTCAACACTTGTACTACCATAAAATCCTATCTTACTTAGAAATCGTGATTTTAGAATGTCTGGAGAAGTGGCATCTGTCATGTTTGAATGACCCTATGACCCTAAGTGACACTTACATACTTACATGCAATCATGTTTTATACAAATATGCCACTCAGTCGATGATTGAATTGACAAAATCTGATACACACACACACACACACACACACACACACACACACACATATATACATAAGCATTTATAAGATTATTTCTTTGTTGCTTTGTATGTCCTTTCCCCACAGTGTAACCCCTGCTTTTACTGTATTTGATGTTGGTAAAATTTGTGGAGGGGAAGGGGAAAAACAAGTCGTTTAAATAAGGATACAGGTGGACCCGTTGCAACAATGAGAAGTACAAGTTGTCATGTCGAAAACGAACTTTACAATTTTGGTGGAGTGGGGGAGGATTGGTGGGGGGGTGGGGCGAGGGAAGGAATGGGAAGGGGAAACAAAGGAGGAGGCTACAATGCTTGTCTTGCCCATCTAATTGTAACCCCTCTGTACAGTATTATCAAAATAAATAATAATTAATATATATAGTTTTAGAAGAATTATATGTATGTTTTAAATTCCTTTATTTTAATATATTATTTATATTTTTGAGTTTTTTTATTGTGAAAATACCATACAGAGGGGTTAAAATTACATGGCCAAGGTAATGAGTACATTTCTTCTCAAGCATTGTTGCTTCCTCCTTAGTTTCCCCTTCCCATCTACCCCCTACACCCCCCCACCATACACACCTGCCGCCAAAGTTGTAAAGTTTGTTTTTCGACATAACATTTTGTACATGTCATTGTTGCAATGATGACAGTGCCCCATTTGTTAGGAAATAGAAAGACTTGGAAAAAGTTATATGAAGTGAAATAAGCTAGGCTCAAAGAACATAGGTCCCATGGTTTCCCTTATTTGCAGTAACTAGTATATGTCTGAGACAAGCAGAAACGGTCAGATAAGTTGATGTTAGGCGAAATGAATCCCAAGGTAAGGATTCAAATGTTTTTTTTTTCTTTCTTGCTATTGTTTCTAACATATTTATAAGGCATGTTTTAAATTTGTAATGCATTGCCCCACTCTATTGGATTATACTTGAATATGGAGAGAATTACTTTCACATGAGTACGTGAATGAGGATCCCAATAATAATTCCACAAACAACTGTCAACATGGACCAAAGGGTCCTATGCATAATACCTTGCTTCTACAGAAATCACACAGTCTCCCAAATCCACATAATTTAATCATTTAAAGGCAAATGATGAACCAACGTCTCCATTTGTAGAAATACATACTTGAGACAAGGATGGAAAAGGCACAGAGAGCCAAAGTGGATGATATATAATTTTAAGGAAGATTCCATAGATAAAGGAATGTGTCCCACACATTTCCAACTCCGAATCTGGAAAAGTCAGTCATCTTTGTCATAGTAATAAAAACCACATAAAAGCTAACAGTGGGATTCAAAAAGTTTGCATGGGAACAGATGTTCATTGTTACAGCACAGCAACTTCAGTGTAAATTACTATGTCTCTCTGTCCTTGTCTTATTCCCACCTCATTCTTGAATTCTGAAAGTGAGATTCTAGGGAGACAGTTCTTTTTTGCTCCACTAATTAATGAAAACGAACAGGTGATTATAGATAGAATTTCTTCACATAGTTTGTGGGTTCTCATTCTTTATTAAGTTTATTGAGTACTAATGGGATTATAAAACACAAGAAATTCTTAACTTTTCCACTAGTTTTTAAAGTGTCTGCTGAAAGAAGAATCAAAATTAATGAAAGAAACAACTCAGAAACCATAAAAAGATATGTGGTGTATTGATTCCAGGAAAAATTGAAATGTCACATGTAAATACCAAATGATATTTACAAAGCACAAACCCTATTTCTTCTGTGATAATTTCACATTTATACTTTCCAACAAAATCACCTTTGAGAATACCACAGCAAATTTCAATCACAGAAGCAAAGCTGCAAAGAATTGCTAAAATTTTCATCTATTCATTCCTAGAGTTGATACGGGTGATTCTGCTGCTGTTGACTGTTTGATCCAATTCCTCCTCACAAATAAATGTGCCTATGTAGAAAAATTTGTATCTATACTTTAAGTTCATGGGTGTCTAGTCTTTCTCATCTGATCTTCACTCTGAGTACCCATTATGGAGTATATGAAGTTTATGAACATGGACCATCCCCATAACAAGCATAAACACGCTCTAAAATAGTTCTAACAGAAACAACTGTGATACTGAAAATATTCTATATATGCATTTCTATATATGCATTGTCTAACAGAGTAGCCACTGGCTATATGTGGCTACTGAATCTCAAATGTGAATAGTGTCTGAGAAATTAATTCTTCCAATTTCAGTTAAATGAAATTTTAAATAATGAGATTCATCTACTCACTGTTAACTGGAGAGCTGAGTTAACAAATAAGGAACCTGAAGCTCTAACAAAGATGTGATAAAATATAATCCAAGTGAAGAAGGTTCCATTGGATACTAAATGCATGCCTGTGAATTATCTGAGCTTTTCTGTCTTGTAGAATTCAGTCATCACTCACCTAGTTTGACAGCTGGAAGGAAAGTTGTGGGAGATAAACACAAGCTACTTGGGATACTGATAATTGCTCCTTCAGGATGAGGGTTGTGCACAAATCTTTTCTATATTTTGTACACAGCCAAGTGTGTAGCATCCTGTAGGTAGAAAAATAATATTTGTATTTCAATATGTCAAACAGGTGCTCTCTTTTTCAAAATGGGAGAGAAGTCAGAGAGGCGAATTCTGTAAATATACAAACAATATATAGAAATTTTCTACATTCTATTCCATGATAGGCCCTTGAATAAACTTTAGTTCTTTGTTGTTGGGGGGATTTAATTGTTTGAGTTCCAAGAATATTTGGATATGAGACCTTTGTCCGTTGTATGGCTAGTAAAGATCTTCTCCCAATCCGTGGGCTTTCTATTGATCTTGCTAGCTATGTCCTTTGACATGCAGAAGCTCTGCAATTTCACGCAATGTCATTAGTCCAACCTTTCTTTGATTTGTTGTGTTTCTGGGTCTCTATTAAGAAAATTTCGGCCTGCGCCAAGGAGAACTAGGGTTTCTCCTATTCCATCCTGTAATGTTTTCAGAGTGTCTGTTTGACTTCGAGGTCTTTGATCCATTTGGAGTTGATTCTGGTGCAGGGTGATATATAAGGATCTAGTTTTAGTTTTCTACAAGTAGTTAACCAATTTTGCTAGCACCATATACTGAAGAGGCTGTCTTTATTCCATTCCATTTTTTTAGCTCCCTAATTGAATATTAGATGGCTATAGATCTCTAGGTGAATTTCTGGGTTTTTGATTCTATTCCATTGGTCCTGAAGTCTATTCTTTTACCAGGATCATTCTGTTTTGATTACTATGGCTTTAGAGTAGAGTTTGAAATTTGGTATTGATAGTCCTCCAGCAATGTTCTTTCTGTTGAACATCGTATTTGCTATTCGGGGTCTTTTATTGTTCCATATGAATTTTTGGAATTCCTCTTCTATTTCCTTGAAGAATAAAGTTGGAATTTTGATAGGTATCCCATTGAATTTGTACATAGCCTTGGGAAGTATTGCCATTTTCATGATGTTGATCTTTCCAATCCAGGAGCATGGGAGTTTTTGCCACTTTCTTAGTTATATTTTGATTTCCTTTTACAAGTTTTTAAAGGTTTCATCATAGAGGTCCTTCACTTATTTGGTTCAGTTAATTCCTAGGTATTTTATTTTTTTTGTGGGGCTATTACGAATGGAGTTGCTTTCCTAATTTCAGCCACACTTTTCTCATTGTTGGCATACAACAATGCCATTGTTTTGGGGGGGTTAATTTTATACCCTGCTACTTTGCCAAAGTTTTGAATCAGCTTGAGTTATTTGGGAGTGGAGTCTATGGGATTCTTTAAATACAAATCATGTCATCTGCAAAGAGGGAGAGTTTTATTTCTTCTTTCCCTATTTGGATCCCCTTTATATTTGCAACTTGTCTTATTGCTGTAGCTAGGCATTCTAGTACTAGATTGAAGAGAAGTGGAGAGAATGGACATTCTTGTCTTGTTCCTGAGTTAAGAGGAAATGACTTTAGTTTTTCACCATTAAGTATAATCCTGGCTGTAGGTTTGTCATATACAGCCTTTATTGTATTGAGTAATGTTCCATGGATTCCTTATTTTTCCAGAACCTTCATCATAAAGGGGTGTTGGATCTTGTCAAATGCTTTTTCTGCATCTATTGAAATAACCATGTGGTTCTTATTCTTGCTCCTGTTGATGTGATGAGTTATATTAATTGATTTCCGTATATTGAACCAGCTTTGCACCCCTGAATTGAGTCCTGTTTGATCATGGTGTATGATTTTTTGGACGAATTGTTGAAGTCAATTGGCCAAAATTTTGTGGAGGAGTTTTGCATCAATGTTCATCAAAGAAATGGGTCTATAATTCTCTTTCTTTGATGAGTCCCTGCCTGGTTTTGTGATGAGGGTTATGATGGCTTCATAGAATGTGTTCGGTAGTGAACTTTCTCTTTCAATTTCACTGAAGAGTCGCAGGAGTATTGGTGTCAGCTCTGCTTTGAAAGCTTTGTAGAATTCTGCTGTAAAACCATCTGGTCCTGGACTTTTCTTAGATGGAAGGTCTCTTATTTCTGTTTCTATTTCAATACTTCATATGGGCTTCTTAATATGGTTTAACTCATCTTGGTTTAGTTTTGGCATGTCAATATTTGTTAGGAAAAGTTCCATTTTTGCCAAGTCCTCAAACTTATTAGCATAAAGTTTTGAGAAGTATTTCCTTATAATGCTCTGAATCTTGGCTCTTTGTGGTGATGTTTCCATTCTCATCTCTGAGTTTATTTATTTGGGTGTGATCTCTTTTTTTTCTGATATGATTTGCTAAGGGTCTATCAATTTTGTTAATTTTTTCAAAGAACTAACTCTTTGTTGATTCTTTCTATAGTTTTTTTTTTGGATTCTAATTCATTTAATTCTCATATAATTTTAATGATTTCTTTCCGTCTACTGGATTGGGGCTTATTTTGCTGCTCTTTTTCAAGGAGGTTCAGATGTCACATTAAATTGTTGGCTTCAGATCTCTCCAGTTTTTTGATGTAGGAACTCAGAGCTATAAACTTGCCCCTGAGTACTGCCTTTGCTGTGTCCCAGTGGAGCTGGTAATATGTGTGCTCATTCTTGTTGAATATCATGAACATTTGAATTTTCTTTCTAATCTCTTCCATGACCTACTTGTGATTCAGTAGTGTGTTGTTCAGCCTCCTTGTGTTACCGGACTTTCTTTGGTGGCTTTTGGTGTTGAGTTCTGATTTTATTCCCTTGTGGTCTGAAAGAATGCAAGGTCTAACTTCAATGATTCTGAATTTAGACAAGTTTGCTTTGTGGCGTAAAATGTGGTCTATTTTAGAAAGTGTTCCATGTGCTGCTGAGTAAAACATGTATTCTGATGCTGCTGGGTGAAATATTGAGTAGATATCTGTTAAATCTGCTTGATCTATGCAGTTGTTTAGATCTGCATTTTCTTTTTTGAGTATTTGCCGAGTTGGTCTATCTAGTCGGGAAAGTGGTGTGTTAAAATCCCCAACAATTAATGTCTTTGGATCTATGTGGGATTTGAGGGAAAGCAATGTTTCTTGGATAAATTGGGTGCTCCGTTGTTTGGCGAGTAGATATTTAGAATTGTAATATCCTCCTTAAGAAGAGATCTGTTAATTAGTATGTAGCTACCTTCTTTATATCTTCTCACGAATTTTAATTTGAAGTCTATTTTATCTGATATTAGGATTACAACTCCCACCTGTTTATGGGAGCCATTTTCATGGTAGATTTTGTTCCAGTCTTTAACAATGAAAATGTGTTTGCTTTTATAGGCAAGATTTGACTCTTGAAGGCAGCAGGTAGAAGGATCTTGCTGTGTAACCCAACTAGACAGTCCATGGCGATTAATTGAAGAGTTAATTCCGTTAATGTTGAGAGATAGGACTGAGAGGAATTTGGGAGAACTTGCCATTTAATCCACTTCTTGGGGTTTGCAGCTACTGGGTTCTTCCTATGGTTCTTGGATTCTCAGTTTGGGTGCGGTTTCTTGGCCTTTATTGTGGTCTTGTTGGTTTTCTATGTGTAGGACATCTTTAAGAATATTTTGTAGGGCTGGTTTGGTGGAGATATATTGTTTCAATTTTTCTTTGCTATGAAAGTTTTTTATTTGGCCTTCAGTTATGAACGGGAGTTTAGCTGGGTACAGTATTCTTGGTTGATAGTGGTTTCTTTTTAGGGCATGGCATACATCATTCCAGGCTCGTCTTGCTATGATTGTCTCTGCTGAGAAATCTGAGGTGATTCTAATTGGTTTCCTTTTATAGGTGATTGATCTTTCCCCCTTGACAACTTTAAAGATCTTTTCCTTGGTCTGAATTGATCCTGTGTGGATTATAATGTGACAGTTGGATTTTCTATTCTGTTCTGGTCTATTTGGAGTTCTAAAAGCTTCTTAGATCTCAATAGGCCTATCTTTTTGCATGTTTGGGAAGTTCTCTGTTAGGATCCTGTGAAACAAATTTCCTAGACCATTAACTTCTGTTTCTAGGTGCTCCTCGACACCCATTATCCTCAGATTAGGCCTTCTGATGGTTTCTTCCAAGTGCTAAATAGATCTATCATATTTCTTGGATTTGTCTTGAATGGTGGTATATTCTTTCTCTGCAGTATCTAGGCTGTCTTTAATGCCCTAGATTCGATGTTCTGCATGGTCTAACTTGCTGTCAATACTTTCTACTTTGTTTTTTTCTTTTCCTTCTAATTGGTCAGCGTTTATGGCTTCAATTTCTTTTTGAAGCTTTGTTTTAGATCTTGTATGAACTTCTTTGCTTCCTTAATTTGGTGTTCACTCTTTATTCTCAAATGACTTAGTTGATTTTTTATGGTTTCCTTGGACTCCCATTCCTTTTGTTGGGTTCAAATCAGCATTCCTTTGTGGTCTCCCTGACTTCCTTCAGCTCTTTGTTAATGGATTCCATGAATGCCTTTAATGATCTTTGTGTATTCTCATCCTGCTCTCTCCATTCCTGTACTATTCTTTGCTTTGCTTTCTCATGTTCACGCCATTCCTGCCTTTCTCTTTGAGTTTTCTCAAGCTACTCACACAATTCCTTTGTCAGTTTTTGAGTAGCTTCCTCATGCTCATGATATTCCTGTATTAACCTTGTTTTGCCTTCTCTCTCTCCCTATCACAGTCACACAGAGCTCTTTGTAGTTTTTCAATTTTTCCTGTACTGACCTTTGGTTTGCCTCCTCTCTCTACCTATCACGCTCATACAGAGTCCTTTGTAGGTTTTCAATCTTTTCATTTACCATGTTTGCCAGCAGTGTTTGTAGAGCTATTTGGGAACTCACTTCTGGATTATTCATTATCTGTTCTGACCCCTAATTATCATGATTGGGAGTGGGGATACCCGGAATTGCCATTTTTCTTGTGTTTTTCCAGCTTACTTTGCCCCTTTGAGGTGAAAGTAACACCAGTTTTGTGGTAGAACACTATATTAAGACAGGCATCACCTATAGTGTGTAGTTGCACAGTCAAAAGTCAACAGATACAATCTAGTTCAACAGATATATCTATTCAACATCAAACAACTAAATATTAATGGGCTATGAACCACAAAGAAGAATTTGGCAAACCAGAAATTATTAGGTTTAGAGAGAGGTTTGGGTAAAATAGGAATAGAGAGATGTGGGAAGGCACAGGGAGAGTTAACTTAACTATGTCCTAATCTCAAAGCAAGAAATAGTTTGGATGGGATGAAAGCAGAGAGAGAGAGAGAGAGAGAGAGAGAGAGAGAGAGAGAGAGAGAGAGAGAGAGAATGAGAAAGAGAAAAAAGATACAGGAAAAAATAGAAAAGCAAAAATTAAAAATTAAAAAGTGCAATGCTTAAAATTATGCAAATTTGAAAACGAAATATTCAGAGAAGAACGTTTATATAATGAGAGAAGGGGAGGGATATAAAGGAGACATGAAAAATTTAAAAATAAAAATACTTAAAATATTACATAGGTATAAAGAGGTAATACTGCTATTAAGGAATTTAAGTCTAAGAGGTTTTGAATTGAGTAATAAATTTCTGGTTTAAGTGTGTACACAATGGGGGATAAGGTCTAAATAATCGACTATGGGTATATCTGAGGATATAATAAGTCACACAAAGAAGAACGAAAGAGAAGAGAAGGTGAAAAAAAATGAGAGAGAAAGAAAAGATCAAAAGTTCTGTAGAGCTAAACAAAAAAGAAAAAAAAATTTCGAAAAGAAAAAAAAAAAAGAAAGAAAAATGCACACACACATATACCCCTAAAATAAAAATTGTAAGAGGGAGAAAAAAAAGTTACTAGAAAACAATTTTTTAAAAAAATGTTAAAATTTTAAATTTAAAAAGAGTTTTAGAAAAAAATTATAAAAGATACAAAAATAAATTCTTTGATTTTTGTGGGAGAAGTGGGAAGATCTTGTATCTCCCTTGTGTCTGTAACCAGCCTCTTGTTGGAGTCTCTGGTCTGCTTATGGTGTTTGATTTTCCTGTTGCTTGGTTGGTTTCTTATGTCAGTTTGTTTGAGCAGGCAGAAAAATGCTCTGCGTTACCCAGGATTTTGTGATCCTCCTCCCAGGTTAGTTCAATGGGAGGGAGATCTGCTTTGAGTATCACAAAAGAGGGAGATGGCCGTTTCCTCAATTTTGGAGATGCTGTGATGAGGCTAGGTTCTGGGTAGAGTTGAAGCCTTTCAGCAAACAGTAGTCCTTGAGGGGCTATTTTCTGAGACACTCAATGAGCCCAGCCTGGGGCCATTCTCAGGGTTTATGTTAACTGAATTTCAATTGATTTTCGAGGCTACTAAAGGGAGGGGCAGCCTCTGGCTCTGTTTACCCAGTCAAGAAAGACACTTTTGTGGCTGGTGGCCCGAGCTGGCTGATATTTCCCTGGGTGGAGCTGAGTCTGGCAGGTCAGTTTGGTTTTTGTGACCTGCTAAATGACTCTAGTTTTCTTCCAAGGCCTGACTTGGAGCTAGCAGCTCAGCTGGGCCTTTGTCAGTATCAAAGATGGAGATCTCTGGGAGTGTGTGGGGGAGGAGTGGCCTTCCCTCCTCTGCTCCCTGAGAAGGAGTGAGTACATCAGGCTTCTACTCACACTGAGACTTGTTGGTTCCTGGGTCGTCTCTGGTCTGCAAACTGCAGGATGAAGATATCTGCTCTTTGTCGGTTCTTGCTGGTTTTGAGTAGAATCCGCTTGCCTGTCGCTACAGCCTCAGGCGCAGCCACAACTGCTGGCAAGTGCTCAGACCTGTCTCCTTGCCTGGATTTTCCGTCTTGGCCTGACTCTCTGTACTGTGATGGCACACTTGGTGTGATTCTCTGGCTTAGGATTGTTCACTGGAACACTAAAACTGCTTTCTATGCGAGAGCTTGTTTAGCCTCCAGCTTTTCTTCTGCCAACTTCCTGGAACTCAAGTCTACTATCTGGCGCACCCCTGTAAATCCAATCCGCTCAGGCTTTCCACCTGGGTCGTTGGGTCTCAGGCCTGTCCATCCTTGGCCTCCTCATCCTCCCCATCGCCATCCTCCTCATCAAACATGAAGCTATGGTGGCCGAGGGGAGACGGGATGTCAGGCTTCTACTCACACCTAGTCGTGGATCCTGGATTGTCTCTGGTCTGCGAACTGCAGGATGAAGATGTCTGCTTCTTGCCAGTTCTTGTTGGTGTTGAGTAGAATCAGCTCGCCTGCTGCGTCTGGCTCCTTCGTCCCAGACTCTCTCTGTTGCTGGTCTGGTGGCTACGGCTGTCGCCACTGCAGCTGAAGCCACAGCCACGGCTGCTGGCAAGTGCTCAGATCTGTCTCCTTGCCTGGATTTTCCCTCTCTGGCATAACTCTCTGTACTGTGATGGCACACTTGGTGTGATTCTCTGCCTTAGGACTGTTCACTGGAACACTAAAAGTTTTCTTTCTATGCGAGAGCTTGTTCAACCTCCAGCTTCTCCTCTGCCATCTTCCTGGTACTCTTTACAAGCTATTTCTAAGCTTTTGTCATCTTCTAGAGTAAAGTTCAGGCATGCCTATTCCTCATTATATAGATTGCAGTTGCTCAAAATCAGAACCCATTGTTTGTATAGGTTTCTCATGACTATCTTTGCTTCACTCAGTGGCATTGAGGGCTAGGAGATTCACTTCAAATATACGAATACACATACACAAACACACATACACATGCATATCTCACTGGCTTTCACTACTGCTGTAAAAATTAAGTACTTTTTGTCTCTGACCCAAGAGCATTATAAGTCATCTAGCATCCATGAAAATGTTACAAGTTCATTATTAACTTGCAAGTAGGTTAAATCTCTAGATTCACACATTTCTAAATACTCATATGACAAAAAATATATACCGAGAGTTTTGGTGTGCTTCTATATTATGAAGTTCTCAATTTTTATCTTGTTTGCCTGGAGAATGTAACAATGCTCGATAGGAAATGTACTCATTACCTTGCTCATGTAAGTGTAACCCCTCTGTACAGTATTCTTACCATCAAAAACGTTCAAAAAGGAAACAAAAAGAAATTGGAAGTCACATATTTCCTTTAGGACTAACTAAATTTAGGAGCTGTAACTTTGTACAGGTTTTTAAGGGTCTAATAAGTTGTGGATATGCCCCAAGGCCATTACCAAAAACTGAAGGAGAGAGATCCAAAAGAGGGAAGTAGATAGGCGACCAGAGCATAATTATGTAGCTTTAGTTCACTGTTACCATAACAAGAGTTCAAATCAATATGATGGTTTGTAGTTACAGGACCAGAAGTCATACTGGACAATGACATCAGAGAAGGGTCATACTTTGTAGGAAAACACAAATCAGGATGTACCAAAGGATGCAATCACCAGTGTCCAAAAAACCAACACAGAATGGGATAAAGTCATTGCAAACATATATTTGATAAGTGGTTCACATCAAGAATTTATAAAGAACATCATCAAAACAACAACACGCAATCTGATTTTACAATGTACAAAGAACACAGACGTTTCTCCAGAGAAGACAAAGTGTTAAGAATCCCACAAAAAAGGTGTTTTACATCACTAATCACCAAGAAAGTGTAAGTCAAAATAATGAACCAAATTACCATTTCATATGAATTAGGTAGGATAACTCCAAAAAAATAAAGTAACAATATTGACAAAAGTGTGGTAAAATTGGAACCTTTCTATGGGAAACTGTATGGCATCTTTTCAAACAATTAAAAACTGGATTATTCAAACCTGTAATCCTAAACACTCAGAACAGGAGGCTGAAATCCAAAGATCTTGGTTCAAAGCCAGCCTGGGCAGCAAACTGGAAGTGGATCTGTGGTTTAAAGTGATAAAACACCAGCCTTGAGGAAAAGTTCAAGGACAGTGACGTGATCCTGAGTTCAAGCCCCATGACAGAAAATAAAAACAGAAAGAAAAGAAAATTGTCATATGATCCAGTGACTCCATTTCTGGGCATATTCTCTAAACATCTAAACACAAGGTCTGTAAGAGATAGCGTACACTCGTATTCACTTTGTACAATACTCAAAACATGGAGGCAATCAAAGTGGCCATCAACAAATTAATAGCTAAAGCAAATGTGCTTTATACATACGGGGGTATATAATTTCATCTTTAAATATGTTGTAACAGATGCTATTTTATGGATAAATCTTTGGGACAGTGTTCTAAGTTAAATTAGGCAGTCATAAAAAGATCAAATATTACATGATTCTACTCATATCAGTTACATAGAACAGTCAAATTGATAGAGACAGGAAGCAAAATCAGACTTGATGCATATCTTGAAGCAAAGGAGAGTGAAAATTGTTTAAATGAATATAGAATTTGAATCTTGGAGGATGAAAAGAGTGTGGACATTGAGCTTGTAGAATATTGTAAATGTACTTACTACATCTATGAAGTATTCTCAAAATGATTAAGGTAATAAAACGTGGGGAAAAGAAGGAGATTGTTGAAGGGGTAAGTATAATCAAGGTACATTGTACGCTTATGTGGATATATAAAAATGAAATCCACTTATTTAACTAGGTTATGCTAAAACAGAGTTTAATAAAGATAATAAATTTTAAGTTTTTTGCATTTAACCCCAAATATTGAAAAAAGAAAAATCAACAACCACAGGCTGGGAAAACAATTTAAATTGTCAGTATGCAATGAACCTGGGGTCAAAACTATATCTAATTTAAGTGTGTGAGGCGGATTTTTTAAACAAGTTATTATTATTATCTTTGGGCAGTTGTACAAACAAATTACCATTCTACGAAACAGTATATGAATACAAGGTGTCTGACAATATTTTCTACCATCCTTACTAACCCAACCCTTGTCCATTTTTTTAAATTGAGATAGGTGTTGCCATTATTTTCACACATGTCACAGTATTGCGAAATCATGATACTAAGTTAAAATCACAAACATATTTTAACCTTCACAAGAAAATTTATCATTATAATGGTCTATAAAGATCGTGAATACTATTAGCTTTGACAATACAAACTATTTCTTACATATCAGGTGATGTTTACATTTCTTGCTTTTGCCTGCTGTAGGCTATTCCTTCTTTCCCTTTTATTCCTCCCTTCCCATCACTGTCTTTGGGTTGCTTAGTTCTTTTCCTTCTATGACCAATGCAGCTGAGAGGCTCCTTTGGTGTATGTTTTTCCATTTCCCACTCATTCTGTTCCTCCTGGCTTCCCTCCGTAGAGTGCACTGAGTACGCTCAGGGAAATCACCCCTTTTGTACAAAATGCATTGTCAATTTGCCATAATTTGGATGTTATCATACACCTTTTCAATATATAATAGCATATGTAGCATATGAGATATGTTTTCTCTTTTTCTTATGCTTGAAAGTTGTTTCTAGTTGCACATAAAATGCATCATCTATTCCCCATAAAAATTAGTAAAATATTACACATGAGCTCTACAGCCCTTGATATACATAGCAAAACATCTAAGGTGCCTACCATAATATCCACTCTTCCTTTCTGAATCAATAGAGACACTTTTCCATTTAACTGAAGTTCAAGCTAAGTAAAATAGAGATAACATTTCCTAATAGTGGTAATATTTAGATAATACAGATAAAAATATTACCTGATACCATCTAGGAGATTGTCTTAAAGGACAGTCCACACATGTTCTGTATTTCTTTATTTCCTTCTTTCTGTTACTTCACCTCACTTCCCGGAACATGGAAGTGATTACTGGCATTTAGGAGTCTCCTTGGGCCAAGACAGTGAGGGCTATATCCTAATGCTACACTATGTTTCCATCTTCTTGGAAATTTCATGAAAGTAATCTTCCTCTTGACTTTCAACAGATCAGAGAAAAAACCATTACTAGTGAAATTGTGATGATTTGAGTTCTCTTGTCCTTAAGATACTTACACTGTGGATCGATATGCACTCACAGAAAATACATAGTATTGCTTTTATATATATATATATATATATATGTATATATATATATTATACATATATATGTATGTAGAGATAGATAGATAGATAGATAGATAGATAGATAGATAGATAGATAGATAGATAGATAGATAGATAGATTTTCCCTTAAGTACTTGGAAAAATAGTCATCATTGCACAAGTCAGTTAATAAATACAATGCAGCTTGATCGATAACACTCCTTTTATCATTTTTCTTTAATTTGTTCATCAAAATGTCATTACCAGTTATAAATTGAACATACTGTTCTGCTACTAAGAACTTGCTTCATCTGCAGTTTAGATTCCTAGGTATATGCTTTCAGATGCACAAAGACGATCTTCAGCCTGAATGCAGCTCAAAATGTACCTTCTGGAGAAATTATACAAGAACTCAGGGAATGGTGGCGCCTACCTCAACTGGACTTTAGAAATACAGTCCAGTTATTCTGCCCTAGATTTGTTAAAGATATCTTAACATGTTGGCTCAAACCAGAACTAAATTTGCCTTCTATAAATAGAAATCAAATTGAATTCAAGGTAAATGTGCAAGTTTAAGAGCTTTGCTGCTTCAAAACAGCAATTTAGATATCCAATCTCTCTGTCAACATAGTGTTTCATGGGACACCACAATGTACAGTGCCCTGTGAGTGACAAGTGGAGATATGCCACTCAGGAGATGTAAAACCACTTCAGATGGGTAGTTATGGATAAAAGGTGATGGTTGGAACTGGCTCCAACATGGTGGGGATGAATGATGCAGCAAAAATATACACACCTTGTTTCCATCAATGATTAGGTGCTAACAAATGCATTTTTTCTGACTATGGTCTGGGGAGTGTCCCTTTAACTCCCATTCAATCAAAAGTGTTTTCTGTGCTTGTGCTCTGAGATGGGACATCCAATAAGGAAAATTCCATACACATGCTCTGAGACTGGGAAACCAATTTTGAGACAACCTGGAGCACAAGCCCACCCATTGACCAATCAATCTAGGAACAAGCCCTAATGGGCAGAGACAAAGGGTTCTACATCTACCTGAGGGATTTGGGCTCCTTCCAACCAGCTCTTTGTCCCTATTGTCGCTGGGGAGTCTGTTTCACTGATCTGTTTTTGCTTTAAGGAGGAGACTGTTTCACTGTTCTGTTTTTGCTTTGAAGAAGAAACTGCTTTAAAAACTTTTTTGCTTTCTAATTCTTTAAATAAAACAAACCCGAGACCTAGACAATTCTACTATTCTGAAGATGTTGGGGGGGATGGAAGTCTTGGCCTTCAGCTTTCAGACTCAATATAGAATTCGATCATTTAGGTGCTGTGGTTTCAGATTAATCTGAACCAGGGTAATGTCTACATTGTCTCAGTTCTTCTAACTAGGATCTCTAAAGTATTAGGAAAAATTCAAAACAAACAAAAAATTCCAACAAGAGCACAGTACTAGGCTAGTAAAGGCTCCAGAAATTCTCAGTTTTTTTTTTTCTTGTATGAATCTAATTTAAAAGTTAAGGCAGCAAACTAGCATCTTTGAGGTGTTAAATTCTGTAGAATGTGGTTTCTTTTCTTCCTCTTGTTCTGAGATAGAAATTGATCTACTCTAAAGCCAGAGGATATGCTTTCTTCACCAGCTAGATCAGGTTTACTGACTTTTGCTGTGTTAAAAACTGCTTAGCTCATGTAAGAGCGAATTGAAGACTGCCAGGCAGGAGGGATGTGGGAAGTGGTCTTATACGCTGCATCTAGAGGGCTAGAAAATATGTTGATCTGCTCACTGCCTCAAGCAATTCAGAATGTGGCTTGCCTTTTCTAAAACGTAAATCCAAACTTTCACCTTCTCCTTCCCACCAAGAATTCTCCCTCAGGCCTCTCCCTACCATAGTGTCTTGGCATCTTAGAACTGTTTTGCCTCAGAAATGTGGCATCAAAAGTGTGCCCTGTGGTCAGCCAAGCAGCTGCGATCTGACTGATTCATCTATGGCTCTGAAAATGCTGCAGCCCAATTTGTGCTCTGGGCTCAGGGTTCAATATGTGTGCTATGTGCCACCAGAGAGCAGGAATTCCTCTTTCTATTAGCAGTAGGAGCAGAAGTACAAGACAGGATCTCTATAATGATGCGGCCACACACAGCTGTTGATTTCATAACAACTTGCTGAAGCAAGTTTGCCTAAGGGAACCAAGGCTATATGTGAATAAGGTGTTTTCACCTGGAAGTTCATAAGCCTCCATTCCAAAGAGGCTGCTGCTGATAATAAATTCTGTCTGAGAATGGACTGTGAAGAAGTTAGAATGTTTTTCTCTGAAAGTGATGGCTTGAGGGAAAAGACTGACTAAGTGTAGCCATCATCTTACAAAAGCTCTTTTAACTAAAGTATATCTTGTCACTAAAATCGTTCTATGGACTTGAGGCATAATTTAATTCATAGAGAACAAGCTGAGTAAAAATTTTCTAACCATTTCTGGCCAAGTTGTCCTGGTTTAGTGGATTGCTCTGAAACTGATAACCCCTTTCAAACTAGCCAGCTGAGTCTCAGAAGAGCCAATTGAGCAAGATTGTGAACTCAATTTCTTATTAATACCAGAAGTAGTAACTCATTAGGGGTAAAACCTGGACAGACTTCCTATTCAAGGTGATTGCTTAATTGGCTTCCTGTCAATAACATGCCCTTTAACAGAACTAATGCTGTGTTAAGTTCCTTTAAACTTGGTGGTCTTTCTTGGGATATTGGGTTACCCTGTAGGAGTGGTCCCAACAATTTGGGGATTTGTCCAGGTTCCTTGTTTCACAAGTGGGATGTGGGGTGTGCCTCAGGAGGAGCCACATCCGTGGGGAAACTTGTAAGACCCTGCTGTTGCTGCTCGCAAGAGTAAGGATCTAAGACAAAAACCCTATATTCCCAAGGCCAACTATACCACTTGCCTCTCTAGGTAGGGGGAACAATAGGCATTTCTGGGAAACTTATCAAGATGCAGTGAAGGCTGAACCTATGAAGAGATGAGCAGTAAGCTCTAAACATAGCCAGGGGAAATGTCTAATTGTATTGTAGAGGACCACTGTTTGAGACCTTCCTGGACAAATAGAGTAGAACCTGTGCTTTGGTTCAATTGGCCATTCCTTTCACCCTAGAATTTCATCCACCTGTCCACTCTCAAAAATTTTATACTAGTTAGGAGACACCCCTTCCCTAGCAGGTCATTCATATTTCCTATTTACATAGGTGCTTTTCAGGATTCCTCCCCCCACCCCACACTGAGTTTCCAAAAAGATCAAAGTCCGAAACCAGATAGCAGCTTATGAATCATTTTTATTCTGATGATTAGTACAAATAAAATATCGTTTAGGGGCTGGGATTATGGCTTTGTGGTAAATTGTTTGTCTAGCATGCATGAAGCCCTGGGTTTTATTCCTCAGAACCACATAAACAGAAAAGGCTGGAAATGGCACTGTGGCTCAACTGGTAGAGCGCTAGTCTTGAGCAAAAGAAGCTAAGGGAGTCCCAGGACTGGCAAAAATAAAATGTAGAGTAGAATAAGATAAACAGAGGTTTATTAAATATACTAAAAGATTTTTTTAAACCCATAAACTAAATGCTGTAGTAGGATGTCATGGGAAAATTAGTTCTAGAAAATTATCTGAAATCGGAAGAGTTTGTGTGGTGGTTGGAAGCCAAAGTTGCACAAAGATCTTAGAAGGATTGAACTTTGGCAAGTGAATTAATTAAAAACTCAGATGAGGTCTGAGAAGGTGGCTCAGTGGTAGAGTGCTCGCTTTGCATGCATGAGCCCCGAGGTTTGATACCACAGCACCAGATATGCAGAAAAAGCCAAATGTGGCACTGTGGCTCAACTGGTAGAGTGCTAACCTTCAGCTGAAGAGCTGAGGAACAGTGTCCAGGCCCAGATTTCAGGCCTCACAACTTACAAATTAAAGAAAAGAGAAAAGAGAAAAAATGGGATTGTGTGGCTCACGTCTGTAATTCTAGCTACTCTGAAGGCTGTGATCTGAGTATAGCTGTTCACAGCTGGGCAAGGCAGGTAAATTCTGTGAGACTCTTATCACCAATAAACCACTCAGAAAACGGGAAGTGGTGTTGTTGCTCAAGTGGTAGAGCACTAGCCTTGAGCTGAAGAGCTAAAGGAAATCACCCAGGCCCAGATTTCAGTTCCAAGAACGAACCACAACAACAACACAAAGGCAAGCTACACCTAAAGGGTTTCCTACCAAGAGGGAGGGAGGGTTTCCTACCAAGAGGGAGGGAGTTTGGGGGGAGTATGGGAGGGAATGAAAATTTCCCTTCTAGTGGGGAGGGCATTACCTTCTAGTAAGGAGGAAGTTAATAATCAAATTGGTCAAAACATGATTCAGTTTCATAATGCCCAGATAAGTGTCTAATATTTGTCAGCTATTGACTTGTGAAAACATCCTGCTTGGGGAACTCCAAAAAGCCTTGATGCCCTTAAAGTGACCATGCTTAGTTCCAGGGCCACAGTAGACCCTCTAGTTAATCCTATGATATGATTGCAATTTCATCCTTGGAGCAGATACTTTGTGTATGACTTTCAATTTTGAGTCTACCCAGATTGAAATTGAGACTGTATAAGCTAGGTAAGTACTGTGCGTGATTCTGTCTACATACTAAATACTGCTGTAACTGTGTGGCAGGAAGGTCCTCTTTGTGCTGTCATGGAGCTCAGAACCCATGGGCATGAAATTCATGATAGGTCAGCCAAATGTGATATGAGACAACATGGAACACGCTGTTGCTCTTCTCAGAAGCAAGAGTTTACTTCAAAAACCACTGAAACTGACCGAATCCATTCTTTCAAGTCAACTATACCTGGGGAAAATTTGACATTTCTGCAAAAATTACATGGATGTATTGAAGGCAAACCCTTTGAGATGAGCAATAAATACTAATCATAGCAAGGGGAAATGTCTGGTGGTTTTGCAGAAGACCATTATTGGAGATGTTACCAGCCAACTGGAGTGAAATCTGTGCTTTGGTTCAATTAGCCAACCTACACCTGACCATTCTCAAAAACCTTCAATTAAGTATGGAGAGACTTCATAGGTAGGGGGTGATTCAAACTTCATATTTACAACTATGCTATTTAGGGGCCCCTGAAACTTTTCCAAAGAGCTTAAAGCTAGAAACCAGAAACGGCAGCCCAAATTAGTTTTATTCTGTTGATCTCCACAATCTATGGTGTCCCTAATCGGATTCTTCCAATATGCACTTTTATTTATCAGCAGTGTTTGTTAATTGGAAATACCACCAAGGAAAAGTAAGTAGGAGCCACTGGTAGGATTGAATGCGAAAAATTTGGCCTAAATATGATACTTGACCATATAAGATGAAGATACGTGAAATGAACCCCAAGATAGGGACACGAGTGATTTTTCTTTCTTGCTCTTGTTTCTAACATATTATAATGTTCCATGTGATTTTTGTTTCATTGTATTCCCCACTCCTCTACGGTATAACCCCTGTTTCCACTGTGTTTGATATTGGTGACCTGCACCTTGTATATGCACTTCTCTAATTTGGGGAGTGAAAGGGAAAAATACAAAACACTTAAATAGGGATAGAGGTTGACCTATTCTAACAATGAGATGCACAAGACACTGTTGAAAAACAAACTTTACAATTTAGGGGGAGGAGGGAGTATATAGTGTAGTTGTGGAGCTGGAAGGTTAAAGATGGAAAAACAAAGGAGGAGGTAACAATGCTTGATAGGAAAAGTGCACTTCACCATGCTCATGTACATAATTCCTCTGTACAATATTTTCACAATAAACCTGTTCAAAAAACAATATTTATATTTGAAAGGGAATCTGTGTGGTGGTTGGAGGCCAATGCTGCAGAAAGACTTACAAAGGTTAAATAATGGCAAACAAATTACCTAAAAACTGAGATGATGTTGAGTGTAATCCTAGATGCTCAGGTGTCTGAGTACTGAGGATCTCTGTTTGAAGCCAACCCAGGCAGGACAGATGAGACTTTTATTTCTAACTAACCTGCAAAAAGATACTACTGGAGTTGTGGCTAGAGTGGTAGCCTTGAGCAAAAATGCTCAGGGACAATGCCCAGAGCATGAGATCAAACCCAAGACCAGCCCACAGTCACATTAAAAAGAGAAAACGTTTGGGTGTCCGTGTCTGGTGTCAGACCCTTTACTAGTTTGAGGGTGGAACAAGCATTTTAAGAATGAATCATGGTGTCAATATTTACCACTTTAATAATTGTTTGCAGAGTGATGTGTAGATGGGTGCTTTATCTCTTGTATAAGAGGTTTTGTTCAGTGACTGAAAAACTGCCTTAACCATACACTTTTTAAATCAAAATATCCTATTGGATACTGCTGAATTGGAAAGTTAGTGCTTACTAGGTTGGAGGAAGAGAAAGTAAAATCAGATGAGAAAATTGTAGAAGTTAAATCTTGAAGTGCTTGACTAATATAAGTACTGCACTTGTAAAGGTAGTCACAACGTTACCAATGCTATTTTACAGAAGTCTTAGGAGCTACAGGCATGGCACTCGTGGTAGAACACCAGCTGGGAAAAAGGTGGATATTTTTTGTTTAATATGGCCAGCTGATGTGTTTGTGGTTGATTATTAAAGCTTTTGACTAGTTTGAAAGGGGTTAAAACTTTGAGCCATCATGAAAGATGATACCAAAGTTAAAATTTGTGGGAGCCAGTGGTGGGCTTATTCAAGTGGAGTGCTTATTCAACAGACAGGAGGCCTTCTGCAGAAGAAAACTTTGCCTTGCAGAGTTGGTGTTTGCATTTCTTGCTTTTGCTTAGTGTAGGTTATTCTCTCTTTCCCTCTTATTCCTCCCTTCCCATCACTGTCTTTGGGTTGCTTCATTCTTTTCCTTCTATGACCAATGCAGCTGAGAAGCCCCTTTGTTGTATGCTGTTCCATTTAACACTCATTCTGTTCCTCCTCCTGGCTTCCGTCCCTTCAGTGCAGTGAGACTGTTTTTTAATGTAATGAGAGTAGGCTCAGGGAAATCACCCCTTTTGTACAAAATGCATTGTCAATTTGCCATAATTTGGATGTTTTCATACACATTTTCAATATATAATAGCATATGTAGCATATGAGATATGTTTCCTCTTTTTCTTATGCTTGAAAGTTGTTTCTAGTTGCACATAAAATGCATCATCTATTCCCCATAAAAATTAGTAAAATATTACACATGAGGTCTACAGCCCTTGATATACATAGCAAAACATCTCAGGTGCCTACCATAATATCCACTCTTCCTGGGGCTGGGAAGGTGGCTCAGTGGTAAAGCGCTTGCCTTGCAAGCCTGAGGCCCTGGGTTCGATTCCCAGCACCAAATAAGCAAAAAGATAATAGCCGGAAGTGGCGCTGTGGCTCAAGTGGTAGAGCACTAGCCTTGAGGTGAAGAGCTGAGGGACAGTGCCCAGGCCCAGAGTTCAGGCCCCACGACCGGACCCAAAAAAAAAAAAAGAAACAAATGCATAATATCCACTCTTCCTTTCTGAATCAATAGAGACACTTTTCGATTTAAATGAAGTCCAAGCTAAGGAAAATAGTGATCACATTTCCCAAGTTAAATCATGAAGTGTTTGACTGATATAAGCACTGCCCTTGTAAAGGTAGTCACAACCTTATCAATGTTATTGGAGGTGTTAGGGGATAGGGGCATGGCACTAGTGGTAGAACAACAGCTGGGTAAAAAGTGGATGTTTTTCTTTTAATATGGCCAGGTGATTTGGATTTGACTGATTATTAAAACTTTTGACAGTTTGAATGGGATATTTGAACCATCATGAAAGACGATCCCAAAATTCAAATTCGTGATAGCCAGAGATGGGCTGCCTATGCAGTGTGGTTATTCAACTTGGCCTTGCGACAGACTGGATACGTTCTGCAGGAGTAAACTTTGCCTTGTTGAGTTGGTGTTTGTAGTATACCTTAATTTCCCCTGGTATTTGCAACATAGATCTTGCATGCCATTCATGAGGGATCTTAGGAGCCCCTCAAGAGGAGACATATCCAGCCATCTGTTCAGCCAACCTCATGGATGGGCTAAACCTGCCATCCTTTTTAGCTGAAAATGGACCTGAGATGTAAACTTAATCCGCATCATCAGGAAGAGGCCCAAACAGCCACCCACAGAAGCAAGCAACCTCATGCATTGGCCATGTTAGAAAAATATGAAACTATAAGTACTGTTTTGCGATTTGTATGTTTGCAGGGACTGTGTATGAGAGAAGTGTCTTAGATTCAGTCTCTTACATTTTTTTTTGTCTAAGCTTCTTGATCTGCAACTTCATTTTTCCAGCTTGGAAGAATGAAAAGTTGATGATGGAGTCATCTCTGAGAAAAATCTCTAGTAATGGAGTTGAGAAAAGGGGTGAACAAGAAACACAGTCTGAAGGGCAAGTCCACCAAAAAATCATATTCCCATTACAGCATGTCTATATGATCAAAGAATTTTAAACCTAGGAAGCCCAAGAAAATGGGAACTAAGAAGGCTCCCTCAGACATTCTTAATATTGTCATCTTTTAGGGAGAATGTGAGGAAAGATACAAAAATATGTGTTAAGGCTGATTTGTATTTTTGAGCTCTATTTTTAATGTGCACTTGATAAACTAAATCGTCTATATACCTGTGTATGTGTAAATATCTTCAGACGAATCTGTTACAGGCATTCAGTAAGTAACTGAGCTAATAACAAAAGGCTCTTGAAATTCGGTTATTTACAATATTCTTTTTATGATATTGCATAAAAATTTCATATAGGATTATTTTTCCTGAATATTTTATTTAAAAGATTGTTATTTAAGTTTGAAGGTTTTATAAAAGAGGAAAGACCAACAAATAGAGGAAACATAAGAATGATGAGTACATGTTTTTGAAATAGTTATATAATAAACCAGTCAAGATTGTTTCAAGGGCTGGGAAGGTAGGTCAATGGTAAATTGTTTACTTTGCATGCATGAGGCTCTGGGTTTGATTCCTCAACACCACATATGCAGAAAAATCCAGAAATGGTGTTGTGGCTCAAGTGGTAAAGCGCTAATATTGAGCTAAAGGGCTGAGGGACAGTGCCCAGGCCCAGAATTCAGGCACCATGACTGAAAAAAAGAACATGTTTCAAACAGCCTTGGGTGAGGAATGTGCAGGTGGAGGCATGACTTAACATCTAAGCAATTGTGAAAAAACAACAAAATATTTAATGGGAGGGCTGTTGTCAGAGCTTATGAAGCATGACTGTCATAAGTTAGAACGCCAGAAAAAGGTGAGCCTGGACATGTGAAAACCTTCCTTTTTATAAAGATAAAGTCTGTTTATATCCTGGATCTTCCAAGTAATTGAAAAGGTGGGAACCACATGACCTCAAGTGAGCTAGGCCCACTACTTAATAAGTTAGCTCAAACCTACTAACTATTATGGGCAAGGTTTGATCATCAAAGGACAAACTAGAATCCAAAAGCAACTTTATTATTTAAGTCCTAGAAAGGTGCCTGTTATTGCAGAGGACGAGTGTTGAAGACCTTACAGGCCAACTGGGTTTGAAACTGCACTTTGGTTCAACATACACCCATTTCACTCAAGCTTTTTGGACTCGCCAGGTTGAGAAAATACTAACACCAAATAAGAAGAGAGACCTCATCTCCAGAGGGGATCTTTAAGATAGTACACATATAGATGCCTCTATGATCCAGCATTTTGAATCATAATTTTATATAAAAATATATTTCAATATGTCCAATGAGACACATGTACAAGAATATACATAGAAAAACCTTTTACAATAACATATAATAAAATATTGAAATGCCCATTGAGGACATTATACAATTACACACATTCATACAAAACAATATGCTCTATCCATGAGAAAAATTTGCATGGACTTCCTTTGGAAACAGTAATAGTAGATGGAAGAAATGGATAAAAAGACTACATTTTCTAATTATATGAGCTTTTTAAAATTTGGAACGTCTGTAGAGATATAATATGAAATAATAGTTGCTCAATGGGAGGGTAAGTTGAAATGATGACAGGAAGTGACTACCAAGAAATATTGGAGAATTTTGAGAGGGTAGTGTTGATAAAATATCCTAGAACTGAAGGTGATGTTCATAGTCCAACACTTTAACATTCTATGAGTCATTGTACTTTATCGAAGAATTACAGATTTCATTTGCATAACACTTAGAAAAAATTTTAGAATAGTATGAGAGAATCTGAGTGATAATTTAGAATTTAAAATAACAGAATTCTGTAATGCATAATTTTAGTATGTGGATGAATAAGACTATCAATAAAATGTGATCTGTAATATATCATCGGAGTGACTGTACATGATATTGCGAGTCAGTGAATAGTCTACAAAATTATATAGAGGGATGAGATAGGATTGAGAGGGATGAGGGCTAATGATCATCAAGATGCATAGTTTTGGCCGTGGAATAAGGATTAGTGGTAAACTGCTTGCCTTGTATATGTGAAGTCCTGGGTTTGATTCCTCAGTACTACATCAAAGCTGGAATTGACCTTATGTCACACTTGGTAGAGTGCTAGCGTGAGGAAAAGAAGCTCAAGACCCTGAGTTCAATCCCCAGAACTAGCCAAAAGAAAAAAAAAAGATGCATTGTTTTAAGCTGGGCACTCGTGGCATCCGCCTGTAATCCTAGATAATCAGGAGTCTGAGGATTGGGGTTTGAAGCCAGCCCAGGCAGGAGTCTGTGAGATTCTTATCTCTAATTAAATTTCAGAAAAAAACTGAAAGTGTTGCTGTGCCTCAAGTGATAGATTTCTAGCGTTCATCCAAAGGAGCTCAGGGACATTGCCCAGACCCAGACATCAAAGAAAAAAAATCATTAAAAAATTATTCATAAACTGTCAAACAGCAACTCCAACACAACTACTTAAAGTTAATTAAAAATATGTTTGGAATCAAACACAAGTCATTTTGGGAACCAGACATAGCTAGAATTATAAGGTTGTTTACAGGGGACAAAGTAAATTATATATCATGCTGTTTGAGTTGAAATTTGTTCTTCAGTCTTCTTAAATCATTTATGAAATTTACATTATTGCCAATTCTAGGTCAATTTCCTTGAGGAACAGATTTAATTCTGCTGTATTTTCATAGGAAATCATAGAGATGTTTTTTTTTTTTTTTTGCCTCTTGTTGAAGTATATCTGATATTTTAAAGTAGATTTGTCCTAATATAATATTAATTTAATCCATCATTTCATTAGGCCATGTTGGTCAGAATTTTTCCAGTAAATTCTATCCCTTATAATAAATGACAGCATGCTGTGTCCGTCTCCTAATAATATCACAAAATACTTTATAAAATGAACCTAAAAGGAAGAAAGATTTATATTGGCTTCTGATTTGATACATTCATTTTGCTTCTTATCCTCATTGTTTTGGGTTGTTGATGGCACGGTACCCCATGTCAGGAACATGTGATGGAGTATGTGTATTCATGGAAGCCAGGAAGTAAGAGGAGGAATAGGAGAGGGAGAAGGAGGAAGAGGAGGAGGAGGAGGAGAGGGAGTGGGAGAAGGAAAAGGAGAAGGAGACAGAGAAGAAAAAGAAGGAAGAGAAGGAAAGGACTTAGATCTTAACATCCTCTTTGATCGCAAGTTCTCAGTGACCAAATCTCTACAACTCTGCCCACTTGAAAAGGTTCACCACCTCTTTATGGCAACATCGTGAAAGCTAATTATTAATCCCAATCCTTTATGATTTCAGATTTAACTTCTAGAGTGGTGGGTAGCTTAAATTTTTCATAATTTTATGGCATTTCCATTCAAGATTTTGTCATTTCTAGTGAGGCTCTTTCTTTCTAGTTGGAGGAAAAATAAATATTATCACGAGCATTTATTTCTTAATTATTCTATAGAGATTAGTTATATTATGAATTTCCTACCATTAAAAAATAAGTTATGTTCAAGTCTAGAGAAATAATTGGATAATGATGGAATGTCTTGCTTTAGTTATCTCATATTGATATTGATTCAATTTCAAAAAATTACTGTTGATATAAAGTACATGAAATTCAGTGTTTCTCTGAAATGATTTGGTAATCAAACCTCAGAAATACATTACCAGTAAATAATATGTTTATATATTCAAAAAATGTATAAATCTACACTTTTATGTCAAAAAAAATTTTAGGTTTAAAAGAAGAAAAATCACGTGACCGCAGTAGATATTATTTAAAGTTAATGACAATCATTCACATAATTCACATGATATAAGCTTGTCCTTCAGTTATTATCTTCTATGAAATAATATCCAAATGATACACTACACTGAGTTAAAGCAAAAGTGGCAATGCGTATTGGGAGATGTAACTACTTCCAGATACCCATGTTGAAATTCTTTTCCCCTGTCTGATGACATTAGAATCACCCTTTCAGAGATGACACTGAAATAATGATCCTGATAAAAGAAGCCCCATATAACTACTCTGCCATGTGAACGTCCAGCAAATAGATTACAATGAACCAGAAAATGGGCCCCCATAAGACAAGGAATTGCTTTGAATAACCATTTTTATAACCAATATTCAAGCTTCTAGAGTATGGGTAATATAATACTGATGTTTTGAAAGGATTTACTTTGAAGTATTTTCTTATAACAACCCTACTAATGGTGACAAAAAGCAAAGTATTTTTGATTTAAATTTCACAAATTCTTATAAAAAATTCAGAAGATTTTATTATTTGAATTTTATTCTCCAAACCTCTTGGTTAAAAATATTTTAAAATGGGGATTGAGTTCAGGTTCAACTCTCTATTCAACTGTAATAATTAATTTTTGAATATTTTTATTATATTTTAGTAGTTGTGCAAAGGAGTTGCCATCCACTGTAACTGCTCAATGTCACCCCTTTCAACATTCTCATCCACCCCTCCCAATCAACCCCAATCCTTATGAGTCTCAATATTATGTTATGGAATTACTTGACATTTAACAAAGCAGTTTATTTGTACATTGCATCTGGAATTGTATTACCACTTCATCATCTTCACTCCCATTTCAACCTACCCCCTCCTTTGTATATTTCAATTTTGGGAAGTATGCAATAGATTATTGCCTATATCCTATCCTTTCCCCCTTCCATTTCCTACCCTTCTCACATTGCTCCTCACTGTCCTCTCTTGCAGTACACATTACTGGAATTATTTTGTTGGGCTTTTACTTAGACTTTTAAGAGAATTATGCCAATTCACTACCAAAGAAAGCTGGAAGTGGACTCATGGCTCAAGTGATACAATTCTAGCTTACAGCAAAACCCATTGCAACAATGAGATGTGCAAGACGTTATGTCGAAAAACGAACCTTATAACATTGGCTGGGTTAGGGGGAGGGCATGGTGGGGGTGGGGTGTGTGTGGGGGAGCTGGGAAGGGATGGAAAAGGGAAACAAAGTCAAAGGCAACAATGCTAGATAAGAAATGTACTCATTACCATGCTCATGTAATTGTAAGCTCTCTGTATGGTATTTTCACAATTAAAAATAATAATAAAAAGCTCAGGGACAGAACCCAAGCTTTGAGTTCAAGCCTTAGAATAGTGCATATACATACACAAAGAAAGTAAGTCACTCAAGCTCGAAACCTTCCATTCCCTAATCCTAACTCTAATCCTGTTCAGAACCCTAAGAGTAACCTTGGTGATAATAGTAACCCAATGCTAAAATTAATGGTAAATACTCGAGTTCTTATACATCTTAACAGATATTCATTGTCTTTGAAATGATTTGCAGTTTGCTCCAAATCCTACAGATCCTTACTTGGACTCTGAAATATATCTTGTTCCCTATTGTAAATCATTAACCTCAAATCCTCATATCATGAACAATACCGTAGTTTCCATTGATATTAACTTTTACTGAACTCCCATATCTCCAAAAAGAAGCTGCAGGTTTACTTAAAATTGACTCTAGTTCCTAACCCTAACAATATATCTCAACCTCACTAGAAACCTAACTCTAAATTTAACACTATTGAACCCTGAATAGGAAACAGGAAATCTCTGTACGTTTTGTTAAATTTCACACATATTTTACTTCAAAGTGTTAGCAGAAAACTCAGTTTTACCTTACAGCTTATCCTTCTCTAACCCTAAGTCTAATCTGAACAAGAAAAGTAACCCTAACCTTAGAACTAATTAATTGCCTTTGGATTCTAAAAGCCACAAAAACACATGAGTTTTTATTCATCCTTTGATTCAACTCATCTTTCTTAAAATAGTTTGTAGTTTTACTCAAGATTTTACCATTTTTCTAACCCGAACCCTAACTGGAACAATCAGGCTAACCCTCACACTAATCATATACTAATCTTAATATTATTAGAAGTTTTCTATTTCACATTCATCCTAATACTAACTCGACTTGTTATTAGAAGATTTACTTCAGTTTGACCCTAAACTTTCCATTTCTCTAATGCTAACACTAAGCCCCGCTGGAACTGAAACCTAACTTTCACCCTAATGATAGTCCAATTCTAATGTTTAAGAAAAATATTTCAATTTAATCATTCCAATGAATACTCCATTTTGCACTCTGGAAATGAGTTTCAGTTTGCCCTATTTTCCACAAATTTTCTGATTCTACTTCTGAAATTATCTTGTTCTCTAACATTAGTTGTCGTCAAATTCTCTTAACAGGAAAAATATTGTAGTTTCCATTGATCCTACCTTTTCCTGAACCTCTGTTCCCTAAAAGAGTTTCAGACTTACTTATGCTTAGTCCATTACTTAACACTAACTCAATTTACACCTGTCTGGAAAACTCTCAATCTTTATAAGAATGATCACTCTGAAATAAATATAATGATAATACACTAGCTACTATTCAATCTCACATTTGGCTTCTACTTTTTAGTGAAAACTCAATTTTATACTAAAAACGTTCCTATTCATAACACTAATCATAATCAGGACAAAATACTGATCCTAATCTTAATTCAAATTACATGTCAATACTAATACTAACTTAAGTACACTAGTTTTCACTCATCCTAACTTGATTCAAATAAGCATTCCAAACATAGGTTTCAATTTTTTCCAATATCTTAGTCATTTTCTAATCTTAATCTTAACTGGAACATTGAGAACAACTATAAGGCTAATTGTAAGTAGATTCTAATATTAATAGCACTACTCTAGTTCACATTCATTTTAATTCTTACCAGGCTTATTCTAAAATTTAACTTCAATTTGACCCTCATTTTTTTGTCCTTCACTCTAACCCTATCCATGGCTGGAATCCTAACCATAACCTTGACACTAACGATATCCAATTCTAAAATTTAGGAAAAATGCTCATTTTGTGTCATCCTAACTGAAATTCCACTTGTAATTCTTGAAATAAATCGCAAGTTTTCCTAAACCCTACAGATTTTCCCACTCTTAACTATGAATCTATCTTGTTCCATAATTGGAATAATTATACCCATTGCTCTCAAATCCTGATATTAAGAAATACATTGTATTTCCAATATCCCAGCTTTTCTTGAATTCCTAGAACCTAAAATAAGTTCAGCTTTATTTAACATTTAACCCATTTCTTTTTTTTTTCTTTTTGTCGGTCGTGGGTTTTGAATTCTGGGCCTAGGCACAATCCCTGAGCTCTAGGCATGGGCACGACCCTTAAGTTCTTTAGCTCTTGAGTACTTTACCACTTGAGCCACAGCACCACTTTCGGTTTTCTGGTGGTTAATTGGAGATAAAATTCTCACGCACTTTCTTGTCCAGGCTGTCTTTCAACTGCAATCATCAGAAATCAGCTTCCTGAGTAGCCAGGATAATAGGCATGAACCATCAGTTTAGCCAATTTCTTTACTCTATCCCCAACCCCCTTTAACCCAGAAACCTCAACCTAATCACAATGTGAGTTAACACCAAATGTTTAATGTAAGGAAAATCTTCTAGATTCTATTCAATCACACATTTTTTTTTTGCTTCTACTTCTTTGTGGAAAACCAAATTTTATCCTAAAGCTTATCCTTTCCTAATCCTAATCAGAACAAAAAAGTAACTCACACTCTAAGTCAAATAATATCTGAATGTTTAATGTAGCACAGACACTGGTTATTATTTATTCTAACTTTGATTCCATTCAATCTTCTTAAAATATGTTGCAGTGTTACAGAATATCTTACATCTTTTTCTCATTCTAGCCCCAGATCTAACTGGATTGCATTTCTTAATCATAAGGCTACATATAACTGAATCATAATGTTAATATCAAGCCTCTATTTCACATTTATCCTAACTCTTGCTCAGCGTGTAGGTCTAAATTTTACTTGCATTTTGAACCTAAAATTTTTAAGGTGTTTTTCTATTTCTTTTCAGTTTTTATTTTTTATTACTTTTTAAATTTTATTTTATTGTAAAGATGCTTTACAGAGGAATTAGTTACATGTCTAAGGTAATGTGTACATTCCTTTTTGAGCATTGTTATCTCCTTTGTTGCTCTCCCACTATCCCTTCCTTCCCTACCTCCCTTACTCCGCCATCCCCATGGTGTAAAATTCGTTTTCAACATAGTTCTTATGAGTATCATTGTTGCAATGAGTCATCCTGTGTTGAATCTAAATTATCTATTTCTCTAGCCCTAATTCTAACTCTGTCTGGGATCTTAAATGTAAAAATAATAATAATGATAGTTCAATCCACAATTTAACAAAAAATGTTCAAGTTTTTATTCATCCTGTTGATCCACTGTACATCATGAATTAAGTTGCAGTTTAACTTAAATCTTTCAAATAAGATTATATGCACATATATAAAGATGTAATTTTATGTGAAAAGCAGATCTTTGGAGGAAGGAGTAATGGAAAGGAAATAGAGGAAATATGATCAAATGCTTTAAATATATGATGGAATTGCCACTTCTGACAATTAAGAGTCATTAACAAAATAACTAAATATTAATAAATAAATGTCACACTTCCTTATTTAACTTAATTAATGCTTAACTTAATTATTAAAATTAATAAAAATATATCAATTAAGAGTCCATGACAACTAATATAAAACAGTTATTTAGTAATTGTTTGAGAAAAAGTAATTGTCATGACTTTTAGGAAATTAAGTTTCTATTTTCTTACAAAACAATGATTTAGGTTTACTAATCTAGTATTTGTAGTAAGTTTAGAGAAAATAATTGTCATGAAAAACAGGAAACTGTACATCTTGTTTCTTGAATGAGTGATATTTTCAACATTGTCTTTTATTCAAATGATTACTTAGATTTACTTTTCAGAATAAATGCAATTTTATCTCCTTTGAACAAGTACTTACCCTGCAATTAAATATATGATTATAGCCAGGTATTTAAAAGTTAAATTTTCTATGATTGATATGTAGCTCTACATGTTCAGAATGACATGATTTTTCGATTCATAAAAGTCTAACCTCTGGAATTTTTCCTTCATCAATATAAATTATCTCATGAGGCTGTTGTGAAGGCTCCAGTAACAAGTGTGGTCAAAAACATTTCCTGAATTCTAAATTTTAAATCTAATCATTTTTAGCCTTTTATTATATCATTTATTATCTCTTCAGAGCAATTAAACTAAAATAAATATTACTTCCTAAATATTTCATTCACATTGTAAATAATATTAACATAGTTCACAAAGAGACTATTTCAGACTCATCATATTTGATGATCTTAGTGTGAAGAATGTAGAGTATAAGGTCCTTATACTGAATGGTATTTTTGGTTGAATTAAATTAAATTATATATCTGGATTTCTAATTTGGAGGTTAATCACATGGAAACAGGAAAATAATGAAAATATAATTAATTTGGGACCATTTGTCTTCTTAAAATTATGAAGCAAAAAAATCTCTAAGAAATATATTTTTCAATAAAATGTTGCAATCCTATCAAAGTGCATTATAATTTAATATAAAGTTTATCTCAAAATAGAAATTCTTCAACTAATCTAATGTATGTATTCATGTAAAAATTCTATGACTTCTAGTCTTGTGTGATTTTAATTATAGATATATGTTATATATTTACATATTATATAATATTTATTTATATTCTATACTCTATATATTATATATTATTGTTGTGACATGATCCCTACTTACATTTATTACAAACTTCTGTAATTATACAAATCATTCCTGTATACACTAATCTACGTAAGATAATGTTCAAACAAAATTATCTTTTTTCTTTCTCAACCAGGGAAGGAAGACGTGCTGAAGTATATTAAATGAAAGCACTCTATGAAAGAGTTTATGAAATGGAAATTTGCAACATGAGGATGTGATCATGAGCACTTTCTACTTGGTTGAAAAGGAATTCTTGTTTCTACAGTACTTTCTTACCAATTTAATCACACAGGGAAAGCCACACAATCACACAGGGAAAGCCACAAAGTTCATATGAAGAAATTGCATTCCTAAAAGATGTGGCAACCCTGCTCTTCGATCTTATCACTAGTTCTTTGCGCTTGCTGGCTGATCTATTTCTCTATCATATGTTACATATTATTAAGCATATTAGTAATTCAGCAATGAGTACATTGAAGGAGACTCCTGAAAATCACAGCTATTGCGGAGTAATAATCAGAAAAGTGGAAAAAAGATTATATTAATCTCCAATTTCTCCCTTTGGCCTTCAATATACCAATTAATTGTCAAACCATTCGTGTAAGATGTTAGTTCATTTCCCTTTCTAATTAGAGGTTAAGAAAGTGTTTTTTGCAGTAAAAAGTGATGACACTGGTATCAGGGATCTGATAGGAGCCCCTTCTCTAACAAGTAATGCTCTATGGACTGTAAATGTGGAAGGCACACTAAAATTTTCTCTCTCTTTCTCTCTCATTCTCTGTCTCTGTCTCTGTCTCTGTCTATGCACACACACACACACACACACACACACACACACACACACACACACACACACACATACACACAGATGCCTCTCAGACACATCAGAAATCAGTTCCATTCCTTTGTAACGATAGTTGATTGTTGTTTGCTCCATTGGTTTTTCTTTCCTTCAGGATCTTGCCTGGACCTGTATCTTTCCCTGAGTTCAAGTCTCTTATTCTTAGTATACTCTGTGTATTCATAATATGTGCCTGGCTGCCAATTAACAGAACTATGAATATAGTGTCCTCAAACTTGCTATTCAAGTAAACTCCATGAATATATCCTCCTTTTCCAAAATACTAAAATTTATTGTATCTAGAAACCAAGAAAACACCCACCTTGTTATTTTAGTAGCAATTGACATCATGAAAGTAGAAGACTATTGATGAGGAACTGAGGTAATATAATGGGAATATATGGGAAAATGTAGAATACTGGATATGTGTTAGAGATATAGAATCATGTTCTATATGCTCATTTATTGAAAACTTGTCATCCTATATTGAAAGCTCAATTTAGATACACAGTTTTCCAGTTACTTTGCTTACCTATCTTTCTTTGTTTTTGTTTTTGTTTTTATTTTTGTTTATTTTTTCTTCTTTCTTTTTTATTGTGAAAATACCCTATAGAGGGGTTACAATTACATGGGCAAGATAATGAGTACATTGTTTTTATCAATATTACTGCCTCCTCCTTTTTTTCCCCTTCCCATCACCCCCCCTACTCCAAAGTTGTAAAGTTCGCTTTTCGACAAAACATCTTGTACATCTCTTTGTTGCATTGGGTCCACCTTCTCCTCCACAAATTATACCTACATCAAATACAGTGAGAAAAGAAGTTAAACCGTGGGGGAGGACATACAAAGCAACAAAGAAATATCTTATAAGTATGTTAAAAACAATAGCAAAGAAAAAATCCATTTGAGTCCTTAACTTGGGGTTCATTTCACTTAACGTCAACTTATCTGACCGTTTCTGCTTGTCTCAGACATACACTAGATATTGCAAATAAGGGAAACCATGGGACCCATGTTTCTCCCTGACTCATCTCCAATTAAAACCATCAGAAAATCTGGTCAGATAAGTTGATGTTATGCGAAATGAACCCCAAAATAATGATTCAAATGGTTTCTCTTTCTTGCAATTGTTTACCTATCACTTCTGATCAAAAATCCTCTTATGAATTTTTAAAGTATCTTTGAATAAATCACACTATTTGCATGTATGTATTATCTTAAGGAGAGGCAGTATGAATCTACATCTTTCATTCTATGTGACAATTCTTATTTTTTGTTTCTCTGTTTACTGAATAAATATATTCCTGGAAATAGGTTATTCACAGCAAATCTGGGTGTAATTTTCATTTTTTACATTTCAAATATGATATAAATTTGTTTTGACTAGTCATTTTCTAAAAATGATTGATATTCATGAACACTAACATTTTGGTGACTTTAAGTAAATTGAGACCTGATCTAGTAGTTCTTGTGTCTAATTGATTTAACTATTAGATTATTGATGTATAAACATGTTCATGGCAGATTTTATTTTTATATATAAAATAGTCCCCAAGGATTTGCTTTAAAGTGATCATGGGGGGGGGGGGTTGTCTTCCTGTTCCAAACTTTATATTTATTTCAGTAAAAGTACTAGAAATATATGATGTTTACTGGAGCAATATAAAAGATGAGAATATTTTTCTAAAGAGAATGAATTTATTCATTAATACATAGAAAAGAGTAGAATAGTCTGGTTTCTTCCTTGAGACTCCATAAATTTCTTATGAATGTAGCTAAAGATGAGACTCAGAGATACATTCATCTTAATATTACATCACAATATAAGCAATATACGTATTTGAAGGAATTGGTCATTCAAAGCCCTAGTTACCTAATGGATGAAGAATGGAATTGGAAATAGCAGAGGAAACCAATTCAATATGCAACTATTATGATTTTATAATACTAATATGAAAGAAATAGCACTTTTGCCTTTCTGAAGAAGAAAGTTTGGCCGGTAATTTCAATGTAGGATCAATTGTAATGAGTCTAAAGTCTTTTTCCTCCAAGATATCCAAGAGCAATATACTCATCCTCTGAAGAGTAAATAAGTAATCATTTTAATTAACTTGCTTAATATTAATTCACTTGTAGCAAATAGGTTAGAATGTCTGCTCACTTTCTTTCAATGTAGTAACATACATTTCACATTATATTTGTCCCTTCATGAAAGCCTGAAATCACAATTTCAAAGTAATACTAACAGAAAAACAAAAATAACCTGATACAACAATTAGAAATCCTAAATAATGTGAAAAAAGTAACAATATATAAAATAAATCTGGGGAAGAGGTAAAACAATGGCAGAGTAACAACAGAAAATTACCCTAGCTTTCGCTCATGAAACAGATTTATAGTCCTAGCAGGTATTCCATTTCTAGAGTATCACCACAATTCAGCTACAATTATATATATATAGATATAAAATTCAAAACAAGATTTTATGCTGTCTTCACAAGAAACAGAACTCTATGAAAAGGTGCCCAGCCAGCCAGATGACTGCTGTGACTGTTCTGGCCAACATATTCAAAAGCACAGCTGCAGTTTGGAAATAAAGGCCACATGGGAAAAAGCAGGAACAGAAATATACATCAGAGACAACCACATCCATACACAGAGACAATTCATCATACCACTGGACATTCTGAACTGTCAATGGAACCACAAGTATTAACATCACAACATTTCACCACAACTGATTTCTATTTCTGCACTTAATGGTCTAGAGAAAACCCTAATTCCAAAAAACAAATCATAACAGAACATCAAACCAAGTATATAGAGAGTCACCGATTAAGATCATAGTACCCCAAGAGAAATCCTCCAAATGGACAGAAAAAATCAGAAAAATACAAAAAAAGTGATGTCAAGGTGTTATAATTCACACAGTAAATAACCAGGCAATAGAAGACACAATCAAGGACCTAGAAGATAGTTTTCAAAATACATTACAAATACTGCTGGAAAATGTGACTAATGACAAGATACAAAACCTCTACAAGGAAATTTGTGAACAAGATGAGACCAACCAAATATTAGCAAAATAATTCATGGAGACTACTAGCAGAAAGATAAACAAATTCTGAGAAGGCAAGGGAGTCCAAGGAAAAACAGATGCTTAGTTAAAAGATATGAGAGAAGACACATTAAAAAAACAACCCTCCCAAACCCCTCCATTCACAGAGATGATGTAAAGAAAGTCCATACAAGACCTAAAACAAAGCTTTAATAAAGACATAGAAGTACTAAAAAATGACCAATAAAAGACAGGGAAATCAAAAACAATGTAGAAAGTCTCCACAGATGATATAGAACATAATCTCAGGGGTCAAAGACAGAATAGGTCTAATAAGAAAGAGTAAATAATCATTTACAACAAATCCAAGAAATAAGAAATGATCTTTCCAGAACTTCAAGACTCAGTTGGAAGATCAAATTTGGGGGAGATATGTATCAAGAAGGAGAAAAGCAGGAAACTAAATGGATGGGAAACATATTACAGAATTCTAGCCGAGAATATTCCAAACATCCAAAGAGATACAATCATTCAGAGAAGAGAAGCCTTAAGAACAGCAAACAGATAATACCAGAACAGAACAACCCACCACCACATCATAATCCATTAGAGGATCATTAAAGATCAAGGAAAGTATTCTTAAAGCTGCCATAGAGAAAAGACTGATTATTTATAAAGGATGTACAGTCAGAATAAATTCAGATTTCTCAGATGATATGTTACAAAGAAGAGCCTGGCATGATATATCAGAAACATTAAGGGCCAACAACTCCAACCGTGATACGGTCCCAATCCAAACTCTTTTACATTCAAAGGATATATAAAATTATTTCAAGGGGAAACAAAGGAGGGGGCTACAATTCTTGATAAGAAATGGACTCATTATCTTGCCCATGTAATTGTAACCCCTCTGTACATTATTTTCACAAAAAAAAATTCATGACAAATAACACTTGAAGCAATGTACCCCCACCAAATCAGCAGGATAGAAGTTAATCAAATATACCCTACATAGAGAAGGTCAAGAACTACAGGAACTGGATATATAAAATACTCCCTACCAGAGAACCTGGTAAATATATTGAGTAGATGAGGCACAGTACCTAACAGCAGGCGTAAAACATAGCAGGACTTATCAGATATTTCACAGCTTTAACATGTAATATTTCTGGCCATAAAAAAATGCAAATCAAAGCAACATTGAGATTCCACCTCACCCCAGTTAGAGTGACCATTATGAAGAAAACTAATAATAACAGATGCTGGGCTGGTGGGGATGGGGTCAAAAAGTAACATTACTACATTATTGGTGGAAATGTAAACTTGTTCAAATACTCTGTAAAGAAGTATAGAGGTTCCTGCAAAGAGTTCCCCTATGGCCCAGCAATCCCAATTCTGGGCATTTACCCAAATGACCACAAACAAGGCCACACTAAAGCTACCATCAGAACTATATCCATTGTAGCGTTATTTACCAAACCGAAGATATGGAACCAATCCAGATGCCCCTCAGTAAATGAATGTATCAAGAAAATGCCGTATATATTCACAACAAAGTTCTATGCTTCCGTCAGAAAAAATGACATTGCCCCATTTGTAAAGAAATGGAGAGACATGAAAAATATAATAAATCAAACAAGCTAGACCCACAGAATCATAGGCTAGATGTTTTTCCTCATTTGGAAAAAGTAGAATTTGTCTAGGATATTCATAGAAAAAATCAAAATAGCTCATTAGCTTTATGTATATCAATGTAAAAATGATGCTTATCAAAATGAACTCCAAGAAATGAGTATAAGATGATTGTATAATGAACTGTTTTTAGTTATTTCAATTTACTTTTTCCCCTTTTGTTTATTCTCTGTACTCACTATTTTTTCATTTCTGTTCTCTTGGTCTTATGCATAATTTTATCTGATTTAGGGATGTGAAAGTAAATCACAACAACTGTGGGACAAAAATTAACCAAAGCAACAGTTATATACACTAGATACTATGTTAGAAATGAACTTTATAATTTTGAGAAGTGGGATGTCAGGGTTGGAGGAAGCAGGAAAACATAAGGAAGGGGTAACACTGTTTAAAAAGAAATGTACTCATTATTAATGTAACTATAACCCACCCCTCTGTATATCACCTTCATAAAAAAAAATAAGAACTATCCCAAATAGATCAAATTAGAAAAACAATGAGACATCACAACATAAAAAATATTGAGAATGTTATAAGAGTATTTTGAAAACCTTATGCCAATCACCTGGAGAATCCTGGAGAAATTGATGTTTTCCTATACTGAAACTGAACCAAGAAGTGACACGTAAGAGGAGTCATACCTTCGTGCACTGTGTGGTGTGAATTTTACCGCAGTGATGAACCCTTCCACCTAATACCAAAAGCCACGTGCAATAATTTATTATTTGATGTTAGGTGAGTGCTAAGTGTAGAATACACTTTGAATTATTACATTAATTCACAGACATGAAACAATAATGATATATTATTTGTTTAAATTTTAATGCTTCTCAATTTTACAATTCATGAAATATATTATTAAACTTAGTTTCACTTTCTTCTTTCCTATAGCTACTAAAATTAAAATTATATAATAAACATTCAGTACTAAGAAATCAATAATATACTATTAAACTGTGATTTGATATTATAGTTCTAACAATTTGTGATATAAAAAACATTTGATAGAATTATGGGTAATATTTTTTAAACTTACGAACTTGCTATTTGTTGCCTAATTGTGTCATTTGTTATTCTTGGTCCAAATCATCTCTTCCCCTTGTTTAGTTTTTTATTTTATCTCTATTGGTTTATTGATTGTGCTTTACTTTTCCTTTTTAGTGACTAACATGAGGCTTAAAATCTGTATGCTAGTTTATTACTTCTTATGTTTATGTAAAATTACTGCTTTCCACAGCTCTTCTATTCTTCTTTGTATGGTATAGTATTTCCCTCACTCCCATCTCCTGTATTGCTGTTCTCATATATTTGATTTTATTTTTATACAAATTTTATTGTCAAGGTAATGTACAGAGGGTTATATTTACATAAGTAAGGAAATGAACTCATTTCTTTATTAACTTGTTATACCTTCCCCCATTTTCCTCCCTCTCCCCTCCCAAAGGCCGCCCCCAAAGTTATTTCCAACATATTGTCTTGTGAGTATGACTGTTGCATAGGTTCCCCCTTTGTCCTTTGTCTCACCATTTTGTTTTTTCCCTTTCCCTTACCTAGTTCAGATCAACATATTTACAATTCCCAGGATATCAAAATCAAATATAGTGACTACAGGGGATAAACCGTAGGTGGGGGAAATACAAAAAGTTAAAAAGAAATAACATAGTATATTAAGAACAAAAACAACTAAGAACATGTCTTAGAGTTCATTTCACAGGGAATCACCTTGTTAGGTCAAATGTGCATAGCTATTGAGCTATTGTGCTCATCTACTAAGATTATCCTTGATGAACATAAAAGGCGAGTGCTCTCCCACATGAGCCACAGTGCCACTTCCGGGTTACTAGTTGTTTGTTGGAGATAAGAGTCTCACGGACTTTCCTGCCCAGGCTGGCTTTGAACTGTGATCCTCAGATCTCAGCCTCTTGAGTAGCTAGGATGACAGGCGTGAGCCATGAGCACCCGGCTTAATATTATTCTTTACCAGGGCATTCTCTTGCTACTTTGGTTGTTTAGAGTGTCTATAAGACAAGCATTCCGTAGGGAGCAGGGAAACACCATATGACCTTTACTTACAGAGATTTCTACGTGACTTGCTATGACTTGTACTGTGTTTTGCAAGTCTAATCATATCTCTTAAAACCCTTTAAGAGATAAGAAAAGTGGTGAAAGACCTCTTGGAGACAAATACATCTTCAACATACTTTGTTAAAAGCATTCCATTTAAGGCATGTTCAATGACATGTGAAACTTTTGTTGGCTATAACTATGTTTCTTTCTCCATGTGTGGATGTATACATGGGTACATGTATATGTGTGTTTGTGTGTATAGTAACACACATGTGTACATATATAAAGGCATATACACATATATATGCATATACAAATAAATATACATATAAAAATATATGTGCATATATATATATTTATATCAGGTTTTCAATGACAATCTATAATTCCCAGCATATTGTCATTCTAACACAGTGTATATGATAACCTGCTCTGAGGATCTGTGCTATCTGATGTGTATCCTTTGTACTCACTTTCCCCATTACCTTGGTTTTCATCCATGTGACCCACTTCGGTCTACCTTCCATAGGATAACTTTGTTTTCATTACATGTAGTTACTTACTGATAATAAAATAAAAAGGTTGCTTGTAAACAAAATAGAAATTTTAGGTTACCGGTTAAAAGTATCTTATCCATCCCAATGATTCCTATGAGATAAAATTTGTAATAATAATAAAATTGAAAAGGAATTCCTAGTTCTGTTGTTTTACCATTTGGAATGACAGAGAATAATATCATGACATTGTTATAACTCTTAAAGAATGGAAGGGTCACTGATGGTCCCTATCATGTTCCCAAAAACCAGTGGAATCTGAAGGATACTAGTAGACCAGTGGAAATTCTAAGTAGCAGACATGGAGCCTGAAAGAAAAAGAGAGGATGAGAGAGAGAGAAAGAGAAAAATATTATAATACTGAAAGTGTATAACAGATAAATAAGAGCTGTATGGGAATATTCGTACTTCTATCCTTAGACTTTCCATATGCATTTGAAGATATTTGATGTACAATAACCCATCAACATAAAATATAGAAAGATTTTGATACAAAATAAAAATGACTCAAGAAATTATAAATGCAAAACAATCTTCAGAGAAGCAAACTCTGGGAGATATTTCATGACTTTGAAAAGTATAAAGTGGCTGAAGTTAATATAAATTTAGAAGTATTACAATTCACAAAAATATAGAAAAAAAGAGCCAGGTGTTGATGGTTCATGCTCATAATCCTACCTACTCAGGAAGCTGATATCTGAAGATTGTGCTTCAAACCCAGCCTGGCCAGGAAAGTCCGTGAGACTCTTATCTCCAACAAACAACTAGAAACCCAGAAGTGGCACTGTGGCTCATGTGGGAGAGAACTCGCCTTGAGCTGAAGAGCACAGGAACAGCGCTCAAGCCCAGAGATCCAGGCCCACGATCACCAAAAAACAAAAAAAAGAAAGAAAAAATGAAGAAGAAAGTTATAAGGCTTTAAATGGAATCCTTCCTTGAGCTCTTTTCCAACAGCCATCATCAATTCCTAAGCAAAGAGTGAGTTCTCAGAAAACTGGATCTCAGGTCATACTTTAATAAACCCATGTGAAAAGTCCTATGTGAGAATTGCTGAGTGAGGTCTTGCTAATTTCCTGACCAAGAAAATAGGAAAATAAAGTAAGTATTTTTAATGTATTAACGTTTGAGAATAACTTGTAACCTGTAAATAAATGTGTAGAACCCAATTATACCCACTGACAAAAAATGATGTGTGTTTTATTTATGTTGTCTTGGACTTGGAGAGTGATTTTAGGTGTGTCTACACAAGTAGAATCAGCATAAATAAACCCAGCATTTCTTCATTTAACATAGAAGGAAAGGATACAGTTTGACCCATTGTAATATTGAGATGTACAAGATACTATCAGAGGGGGGGTGGAGGGAAGAGTTGGGGAGGTGTGAATGGAAGGGATGGTAGGGGAAAAACAAAGGAGGGAATAACTATGCTCAATAAGAAATATAATCATTACGTTACTTATGTAACTGTAACCGCTCTGTACAGTATCTTTACAATAAAAACTTTTATTAAAAAGAAACAAGGAAAACTTCTGTACTTATAGGAAATTGCATTTGTCACACAATATCAGTAAGGTATTGGTTTTAGGGCCATAGGCATATCAAAACTTTGGATACTCAATATCTCTAAATGAACATAGTGTAATATTTACTTTAGAATCTGCCCACAACCTATTGCAGTGTAATTCCTATGAAAACTTTTACTACCATCTATTTTTGTAATGAAAAATAAAAGGATATGCACTATCAACAGATACATTTTTTCTAGATAATTTTTTCTGCATTTGGTGGATGGAATTGCGAGAGTAATTTTGAAAAGCACAAATTTCATCACCAAGAGCTGTCTGCAAAATGCAACAATGATCTAACGCAGCATCATTGAATAGTATGGAACTCCAAGAAGAAGTACTTGAATTGAGATATTAGCGGAAAGTGGAACCACACAAGGACTTTTTACATAGGCAGCTGCTAGATTTCTCATTGAGAGCTTTCATGACTCTTTGGGAAGCACATGTCAGAACCTCACTGAAATGTAGATAGTTTTCCCTTACATTTCTATCATGCTTAGTTATTATCAATCAACATATAGCTAATCTTGAATAATCCTTTAATAAAATGTTGATGGAGTGTTTATATGCAGAAAACCTGGGGAGATATTCTATGCCCCAAAAGAGAGAAAACTAGGTAAGCATCCATTTAGAGCCTTCTGAATAATTCTGATTCTGACCACATCAATTATCTATCCATACCTGTGCCCTGTGCTCGAGTGAGAGGATTTTAAAAGAATTTAGTGATTTAAAAATTCAAATTTAAATGTGGAATGAAATTAGTTCCAATGCATTACATTAAGATATTTAGAAACAATTGAGAAACCTAAAGGTCTATAAGATTTTTTGTATTGGAAGTGAAGGGATATTGGAATTTGGTTCTCTATATTTTAAGCAATTTGCAAAAAGGATTCGTAAAATAAAATTTACATTTGACTTTACACTTACTACTTTTTGTATATTGAAATGAGCACAAGCTTCAAAAGTATGTCAATGTTATCCTCTTATTTATGTCTAAAGCTTTTTGCTTCTAGTCTTTTAATATTAAAATTTATAAAAAAAATTATTCTTTAGCTAGTTGTGCAAAGGGGTTTCGCTTCATCATGTCAGTGTTCAATAGGGTGTACATGTGCATTTCAATGTACAATACATCTGGATCATTGTCAAACTTTCCATTTTTCTTTCTTCCCTTACACCAACCCAATCTCTCCCTTCAAGTTTCCTACTTATATTCCCACATATGTTCTTTAAGTGATATGATTATATTAGTCCTCCGTTTTCCTCTCCATTCTTCTGCCCTACTCTCTTTAAACCCAGCTCTCCCTTTGAAGACTTGTTTCAACTTCATGGTATTTTGTTAAATATCTCTGTCTTTGGCATTTGGCTTTGGGCTTGCCACAGCCTCTCTTCCATGTTTGACCTACATAAATGAGTATATTTCTCCACATTTCTAGTCTTAATGGCTGAGGTAGGTCTTCTTTACTGTCAATCTTTGTATTTGTCTTTTGGCTTTGGGCTTGCCACGGCCTGTCTTCTATGTTTGACCTACATAAATGAGGATATTTCTCCATATTTTCAATCGCTGAATGGCTGAGATAGGTCACCTTTATTGTTCACCTCTGTCCTAAATTCAGAATTGGACCTTCAGGGCCATCCAATGGAGCTTTTTTCTTCTCTACACACTGAAGATGGAAGGAAAATAATTTCCATGCTCTCAACATTATGCTATCCTTCATGAATTTCCATTACTTATCACTTCAGCAGTCTAAATTTCAAGTAATGTTTTCTGCATCATATTCACACAGTTTAAGTGAATATCAAGGGTAATTTACCTAGCATTGGAAATTTAGGGACGATCTTCAATTTCTGATGATAGAAGCAGGAGTCAGTTTGAATTGTACAGAATCCACAATGTAGTCTTCTAAATTTTCAATAAATTCAGAGTTACTTTTTATTAATATTTAAAAAGTTTTAGTTTAGTATTTGAAATGCTGCTCAAATTATTTTTAAAACTTTCACATTAAGTTAGACTGAACTTTTCCCCCCATTTCCGGCCATAGTTTATATTAAGTCTCTTTGGCTTTATTGTTTGAGAGGCCAAGGGAAGAAGGTAAACAGAATGATGACCATTACTTAGATATCTCCTTCCTCTTTGGTTTCTGCTATTCTTGTTGAGAAGAAGACTGGAGCAGGGAACAAGGACGCTTGACTTCATACAAGGGAGCATTCCTGGCATCTTAATTATTGTTTCTCAAATCACTTAGACTGATTACTCTTGCCTTCTCTTTAACAGTAACCTAACTGTGGGTTCCTTGGTGCAAGAGGAAGAACACTAACAGGTTATTATCTGTAAACTTGTATTTTACATCTCAGCTTACTACTACCAAAAATATAAAGTCTTGGCCATATAAATGCAAAGGCACTGATTGTCCAACAATAGCTTATTCAACTACTCAGCTACCTCATCCTCTCGTATCCTCCCCTCCACTCTCCTCATTTACCTTTCACTTCTTGTTCCTTTGTGTTTCTCTCCTCCATATTCATCTCTATCTTCTCTCTTTTTCTCTTCCAGTAGCAAGTGATTTGGTTTATCAGACAACACATAAATAATTGTAAAAATATTTTTTCTCCTATTTTTTTGTATGATTTATTCTTAAGGAGTTCTAGCAGAGCACCTGTGGCTTACACCTAGATACTCAATAGGTTCAAATTTGACAATTGCAATTCGAAGCTATTCCAAGTAGATAAACCTAAGAGATTCTTTTCTCTACTTGTGATAAAAGTAAGAAGTAAAGGTGTGCTTCAAGTGGTCTAGAGCAAACATTGAGAATTAAAGCCCAGATAGAGCTCAAGGCCTGGAGTTTAAACCCCAGTACCGGCACAATATTTTTAAAAAAAAATGAGTCCTTTGTCTTTGAAAAGGGATATTTCTCCAAAAGTTCATACCCGGTACAATTTTCAAGGTCCAAGACTCTTTGAAAGGCTCTTTCACATCTTAAACTGATTCCTCTGCTTGTTTCACATGGAAAATAGGAGTCACAATTCACATTAAAAAGTATGTGCATTGCTGAACATTTCTTACCATTTTTAATGGAAAGAAAGCATGGGAGAAGAATTCACCTCACTTAGGTGAATTAGGTTTGATTCACTGACAGACTTTTACAAGTAAATGAGGGTTTGTTTACATGTAAAGAAGTCTATACAGATGGTTTTCTAGGAGAGAGAACAAGCTAGCTGCTGTCCAAGTTTGAACCACAGTAAGTTTATTCCTATGATATGGTAAAGAGAAGCTCATCTCATAGAAGTCTATGAAGACAGTAATTTCAAAAGGATTAAAAACCCATGTCTATGTTGTGAACAGCCACTTTTTTACAAAGAAAAACAGTTTCCTGAGCCATGGAAATGTAAGTTAGAGCAAAATTAACTATTTTAAATATAGTTAATGACTGAGTTACAGGTATAAAACAGTTCTCTAATTACAACTATACTATTAATTTTCATCATGTACCGAATAAGAATCTGCAAGATCGACCTTGTTAAATCTGTCATAAAGGACTGAGTTTATGCAATTGTCAGTTATTTTTAGGGTCCAATATCTTCTACAGTGGCTTCGGTAGCAAACCTCTCACACCATATGCAATGTTTAGAAAAATGGACTGTCTTGTTAGGCACATAAGGGACTTTTGTGCCACTGGGAATATTTATCATTTGTCTTCTTGTTATTATACCTGCCAATGTGAAGTCCATTTGTGATAAGAATAATAGTTTCTGTACTTTTTGTTCCAATAACAAATCTCAGATATAAATATAGCCTGGCACCGGTGGCTCACTCCTGTAATCCTATCTACTTAGGAGGCTGAGATCTGAGGATCAAGGTTCAATGCCAGCCCAGGCAGGAAATTCCATAAGATTCTTACCTCCAATAAACCACCAGGAAAGTGGAAGTGGCATTATATCTAAGCGGTAGAGTATTCGCCTTGAGCTGAAGATCACAGCAACAGCACCCAAGCCCAAATTTTAAGCCCCACAACTGACCTAAAAATATGATGAGATGAATTACATTTAAATATAAATAAATATTTATGATACACGTTTAAAATACATCTTAATATTTACTATATATTACATTCATCTATTTGCATATATAAGATCATATTATATCTATATGTTTATAAATATATTTTTAATTTATATCCAAAGTGTACATCTGAAGATTTTGGGGAAAACGTATTTTCTTACTACTTACCCATTATCCTTTCAATAATTTTTCCACTTATTACAATGCCTAGAGTACTAATACTTATGATTATAAAACAGAGTAGTTGTTTTATTCCTTATGATTAGAAACATCTACTTACTTGGTATGAAACCTACCGAAATGTGATCCTGAAATCACATACCAAAAACTGGACATATACATCAATTTAGCAACTTAAAGGTCTGAAACGTCTATTTGAATCCTGTATCTCACATATATTCGGTTCCTTAGAATGAGCTACATATACAAACATGCATGTATTTTCATGGGCACGTACATCCCTATACTCCCAAGACACACTAAATGTAACACTGTAATAAAAAAATTATATAGTTACTGAAAAAGAGCTCCTTTGCAAATGTAGTTAAATTTTATTTTTTAAATATAATGCATTATTGAAATACTGATGAAAGATCAGCTGATCAAATACTAGAGAGCCCACCTAAAAAGTTTCTCAGTCCAAACATCATTATTTCCATCCTTCCTACTCCAACATTAAAAAAAACATAAATAACTATAGAATTAACCTACATGTTCCTTAATCACTCATTGAATGAAGAAATTGTAATAGATAAACATATAACCACAATGATATATTATTTAGGCAGACATAATAATGAAATAATATCATCTTCAAGAAAATAGAACTAGAAGCCTTCATATTAAAGCAATAAGCCCTACTATGAAAAACAAATAGTAGATTTCTCATATGAAAGCTCTAGACCCAGAAAATAAAATGAATGACCAAAGTGTAAAAGATGGAACTGATTACATTTGGAAAAAAGAGAAGAGATGAAGACAAATATTGTGGAGTAAATATGTTCAAATACTTTATAAGTAATTATGATAACATAATAAAATATAAATATAAAAATAGGATAATGAAATTAATAAAAGGATTAAAATTTAGCAAGGTACATTATATGGACATATGTGTAAAACACAATCAAATATTTTTGAAATTTAATATTTGCTAATAAAAAGACAAAACTTCATTCCAGTTGTTATAGATTTATATGTTAATTTATATTTTTTGTTCAGTTATTTCCCTGATAAAGTAAAAGGAGAAACTAGTTTTACTCATTTAGAAAGACAATTTTGTCCAATTAGCATTAAAGTATTCTAGTTAATTACTGTCAATGTGAAATTGTTCAATCAAATTAATTATTATATTAGATTATTACCAATGCACTCTTCAAAATATTATCCCCATAGGTATATAATTTTTGCTATGTATTTTATATCTTTTATCGTTTTATATCATTTTCTGAACGTAGTTTGGTATATACAACTAGGATATATTACACCTGACCTGGAAATCAATTATTCAGTTTTTATCAAAAATACCTATAGTGAAATAAAGAGGTAAATCCAAATTATGTATATTTGAAGACAATACTTGGTTAGTCCTATTCTCACATTCCCCATTCCTTTCTTGAGAATAATAAACATTGAGAACAATACACATTCCTTTAGATAACCCACATTCAGTCTTCTACAAACAGTGTAATTTGGAGTAGTTTTAAATTATGTACGCTCATGTACACTGCGCAGATTGTATTATTTGCATATTTTGTTCTTATTAGGTCAGTAGTATTTAGTTCTCAATATGGATAGTATTGGACTTATTTATTGCATTTCTGATTTTTTTAAGTATTTATGATTTTTCTTATTTGATACTCTAGCATTTTTTAAAAAAATATGTGCCGATCTTACTTCACATATAGTTACATTTGTTTTAAATAATTTGATCCATTCAAAGGATTTGCTCTATTAGGTTCATGCAGATGAATTTAATTACAATTTAACATAAGCTTATCTCTGAGACACAGTTACCCTAATAGCTCTACTCAAATTAAAATGTATTTGAGGCATTTGTAACATATATTTGTACTTTAAAACAAAACTAGGCACAACATGTTTTTGATCCTGGGGGAGTTCTACTTTGTTGGTTGTTTTTCCAGCTTTGGTGACTTCAACATATGTGTGCATTTTATTTCAACTGTTCTGGGTCTCTATTTTGTTACATATAACAGAAAATAGAAAAAGAACCAGTGATTTAGAACTTTTCAAAATAGAATTCTAAGAGAGACACTTGAAATTTTGTGACAACTGGGAATGGGCAGGTTATCAAAGTGGAGGGGTTAGCAGAATAACAGAGACATTGTTTGACATGATTTGAATTCTTGCTCCTCTTGCCTCACTCTTTCCAATAATATTACTTCAAAGTCTTTAATCGAAAGAAAATACTTTTTTTCCGTATGAACTCAGAATTTTCGGTTTAATTGGGACACACTACACATACATATTTGATTTTAACTCTAAAATCTGTTTTTCCTTAGTATAAAACCATAGATTTGAATTTATAATGCTAAAATAGCACCTAGTAATTTATATGAAATGGTCCAAACTATTTTCACTTCACACTATATGCAATAAAGAATGTAAAAATGATAGTGTGTAATGTAGTATGTAATAGTTGACTTTGGGGAAAATCAATTACAGTGGATTTTTGTGAAATACTGAATAATAGTAAAATTATATTTGATTCCATAAAAAAATCACAGTTATATCTCAAAATACCTCATAGTTATAAACTAATGCTGAAAAAATAAGGTTGTTTATTGGAAAAAGCCAGAAGTTTCAATAAGCTTGCTTTTGAAAAATTGACTTGGATCTGGGCTTTGGTGGCTTATGCCTATAATCTTAGCTACTCAAGAGTCTGAGACTTGAGGATAGTGGTTCAAAGCCATCCTGGGCAGAAAAGTCTTTGAGACTCTTATCTCCAATAAACCACCTAAAAACCAGACACAGCACTGTGGCTGAAGGGGTACAGTGGTAGCCTTGAGCTGAAAAGCTGAGGGACAGTGCCCAGGCCCAAAGTTCAGGCCCCACGACCGACCAAAAAAAAATATTTTATGATATTTTATGAGTGGTTGTTTAGTGAAAATGTCACTGGTGTTTATTATTTTGTGTTGGCATAAAATGAGCCTACTATTGTTTTAAATTAATTTAAAAAAACGATCTGAATCTATGACAGCATAAATTTGTGGGTAATGGTTAAAACAGGTTGTCTTTCTGAAAAAAAATTATATCACCCACGCAAAAAAAAGGAACAAACGAAAATATATGCCAGGAAACTTACTCTGTAAATCTTAATGGACTAATAGTCTGACAGTTTGTTTTAATTTTCAATAAAAAAATAAAATAATACTTGGTAATATTTTATTAACCCATTCAAATTTCTTCATCCTTGTCAGTTAAGATTCACTTTAAAAAAAATTCAACAGGTGACATTGTTTTTTCCTTACTGTTCCACAGAAATATTCATTTCATCTGTATATTGTATACCACAATATACCCAGAAAGTATTCGTTAAAAAAACTTTTTTTCCCATTCTTTGTTTTGCTTCAGTCTGTATTTAAAGCAGCATATCACATATTACCCACCCTATTGCCTGTCTTCTCATTTGAGACATTAAAATAAGTTTTCCTTCCCTGGTGTATCAGCCAGCAAAGTTTTACAAAACAGCATGCTTTCATTCATTGTGCTTTCCAAAATATATCTCATAAATGCCAACAACAAAGCTCAACCTGAAAAATCTGTGGATTTTTCCACTTATGGTGCAAATTAATCACTTTCCATACTCCTTAGAACCAGCAGTTCACAAGCATTAATTGCTGTGTCACTTTCATGCTTTAGAACAGCAGCATTTGAAAATGGTGTACATGTTAATTTGTTTACCACATGTGGGTTGTCTTCAGCAAGGACTGTCTTCATGGAATATGGTAAAAGATTTTTTTTAAATTATGTACATTAATAGGGCTCTGAGTTATGGATATACAATATCAATTTAAGTGACTAAATATTTAAATTAAATTCCATAATATGTATTCCTTCAATTTTCTGGCTAAAGTGTTCTACAAGCTAGGTATTTTAAAAAAGAAATGCACTTCACTAGATGAATGGATCAAGAAAATGTGATATATATACACAATGGAATTCTATGACTCCATCAGAAAGAATGACCTTTTCCCACTTATTAGAAAATGGAGAGACTTGGAAAAAAAATTATTTTAAGTGTAGTAAGCCAGGCCCAAAGAAACATAGGTCCCATGGTTTCTCTTATTTGCAATAAATAGTATATGTCTGAGACAAACATAAAAGGTCAGATACGTTGAAGTTAGGCGAAATGAATCCCGTTAAGAACTTAAATGGTTTTTCTTTCTTTATATTGTTTCTAACATATTTATAAGATGATTTCATTGTAGCTTTGTATGTCCCTCCCCCAAAGTATAAATCCTTTTTTCACTGTATTGATGTTGGTATAATTTGTGGATGGCAAGGGAAAAAACACATTGTTTAAATAGGGATAGAGTTGACACATTGCAACAATGAGATGTAGAAGATGTTATGTCAAAAAATGAACTATACAACTGTAGTGCAGGGGGGGACGAGAGAGGGATTACGGGGGGGGAGGAATGTAATCATAACCCCCCGTACAGTATTTTCACAAAAAAAGAAGAGAAATATTGTAAGTTGTTTCCTTGGTGAAAACATAATTAGAAGACTTACAATTTTCATGTTTCATGGCCATCTTTTACTAGGTGAAACTTTGGGACAGCATTAACGTTCGAATCTTGGATAAGATTTGATGGGGAATTGTGGCAGACTTTCATGGTATGAGAAGAAAACAAAAGGCCATACTAATACTTTTATCTGCTACATTGTTATATTAGTTTATTCAAACACAAACAAACACACATACAAACACACATATATACACTTGTGTAGTATGAAGAACCAGTCTGCAAGAAAACATTGTAATAGGAATTCCATAAAATATTTAGTCTGCTGAGATCTGATTAGAAATTATAGAAATCTCTGGTTGCTTCCAACCCTGGACAAGTCATTATCATAGGTGAAGAGGTTTTCATTTGAATTTATAATGGCAATTTCCTCCCAGATTGTGAAGAATACCTGAATAATTCTGGAGATTAATTTCTTCAGAGTGAAAACCATGAGAACATAGATTCTCATCTTCTTTCTTCTTTTATCTTGTAATCATACTAAGTCAAAAACATTTCTCTTTGACATACTTCCCACATTGCTACTGCATTGTCACAGCAATAAAACAAAGCAATAAAACCAACTGAACCTTCACTGAAAACCTTCAAACTTGTACATATGAATAAGCCTTTCTGCTTAATGAATGGACAATATGATATATTATGGTTGGTTATGAGGCTAACACCAAAGTCTAGTCTTTCTAACAATGTAGAGTGTATTAAAGTATGTTTCATTATAAAATACCTAACACCATGTTGTATTTTTGTGTTTTAGTTTCTGTTGATCATAGGGCTTAAACTCAGGGACTGGATGGTACTTTTGTGTTCAAGGCCAGTGCTCTACACACAATTTGAACTGGAACTACATTTCCCCTGGTGATTAATTGGAGATAAGAATTTAATGAACCTTCTTACTCAGGCTAGCTTTGAAGTGTGATTTTGAGATCTCAGTCTCTTACATAGCTAAGATTACATCCTTGAACCACCAGGGCCTAGCCATGCTGCATATTTTGGGTAATTCCAATTTTCAGAATTGTACAGATGCTCCTATTACCATATAAAAAAACTTAAAACAAACTAAGGATATTTTTAAAGTATAAAATGAAGGAAGAATTGTCATCTTTTAGAAAACCTATGCAAAATCTATGTCAAACTATTGATATTTTACTGTACATTTCCTGCAAACACTTTGATATGGTTTAATAATTGTCAGGCCAAGTTTCTCTATATTCTATTGGAGATTTACTATTTCATTGCATGCATGTATATGTATATGTATATGTATATGTATATGTATAGGTATAGGTATAAGTATATTTACCTATCTATATATGTTCCTTATGTGGATCATTAAACTTGAAACTGCTTCATTTTGCTGTTCAGCAGTTGAACCTGGTCATCTAATCCTGTGACAATATCAGTGCTCATTCTGATCATTCCTTTATTTACCACACCATCAGCCTTCTAAAATCAGCTTCATTTCCTGGAGAAGTTAACCAATCAGTCCAATCACTATCCATGCAGAGGGTTTTAATAAAGAAAGCTTTAAGAAAGAAAGATAACATGAAGTGACAGCTATAGAATTTCTACAGAGACCTGACATCTTTCACATTTCTGCCTCATATTTAAGATAGCATTAACTAACACTATAAATTACTGCATTTATAACGTAAGGATCAGTGTTTTGTTTTTTTTTTTCCAATTTGAATCCTTCTTTTCCATGATTTTTGACATAAACTTTTGGAAGATTTTTTTGATTGGTATGGGATTCCATCAAAAACAAAGCCATCTACATCAACTTCCATGCCCAAATCAAATAATGTTCTATTAGAGATTTTCTTCTATCCATTAAGTAATATGTTATGTGTTGAATACTGTCGCAATGAAATCTTACTAAAGTTAAAAATCCCATCGCCTTAGAAGGTGACTGCATTTGGAAACAGAATCTCAAATGTAGCATTTAAGTTGAATTCTCTACCAAGAAAAGCAGGAGGCTTTGGATATGCCAAGGAAAGAGGACTCAGAAGAAGCTAACTCTGATTCTGAAGTTCTAGTTCCACCAACTCAGAGGCCATGTAGTTACTGTGTTAAGGCTACCCAGTCTGTGGTAGTTTATTATTGTAATTACTAGCAAACATATGGAATTTATAATACATGAAAAGTCATTGACTCTTGGGGTCCATGACTCATCTCTATAATCCTAGTGATTAAGAAGGATGATATTTGGGGGGTAATGGTTTCAGGCTGGGAGGAAAGTTCATGAGGTTCTATCTCCAACTGACTACAAAAATTTCTGGGCAGGAGGCATGGTTCAAATGGGAGACTCACTACTGTTAGCAAACAAACTGAGGGCATGATGTATGTTCAAGCCCCAAATTGGGAGAAAGAAAAGTCCTTAGAATACTATGAGAACGGAGTTAAGAATAGGAAACTAGAAACAAAGAAATCAACTTATTGAAATGGACAAAGCTTTCCAAAGTGAAATATGGCAAAAACTGTAATACTTAGGGTTTTCCTTCCTATACAGTAGAAATAAAAGGGTATTTCGACTTGAAGAAACTAAAAGGTAAAATTGTATGCAATAAATAATGACATTATTTTTGTTTCCATAATTTAACTCGTTTTCCTACAAATTTATATAATAGCATAGCTATGGAAAAGAACAATAAATATTGCATTTTCAAATAGGATTATATATCCTTGCAAGTGTTGTCTAAAATAGATCTACACTAAAATGGTTACCCTTGATTTCCTTCTCAAGATTCCAAATGTTCATACTTTCAGCTGACCTTCCACAAATCTCATACCCCAAACAAGTTTTTAGCTTGCTCATGCAATCATATGAACATCAACATATGGCACAAAATGTTTAATTACCTTTATCTGCTCTCATTAATGTTGTATAACTAATACAATTAAGTATATACCCTGAATCAAAGAAGATTCTTACTTCTAAATACATGCTTGCAGGCACACACACACACACATGCACACACACACACACACACACACACACACACACACACACACACACATATTCGTGTTACCACTCTAACTCAGGTTAGGTGCCTTTCATTGGGTATCAGGACAATGATCTAATAATAAAACTTTCCTGCCCAGACAAAAAAAAACATTCATAATTCCACACATACAAAAACACCAGATCATTCAAAATAATGAGAATATTTAACTGAACCAGCCAGCTCCTGAGCCATCTACTCCCTGATTTCATTCATTCACGACGATGCATTTTTCATATCATATTTAAAAATCTTTTTGAGTCTCTCTCATTTGCAGACAAAAATATGCTATCATATATTAGAAAATGTAGGTAAAATTACTTGTCCCAGGATAATCTTTAATATCTCTTATCAAAGATTTCTATTTCCTTCTTGCAGAGTCTGTTTCTGGCATTTTGCCCTAATGTATAATATTAAGTTACAAAGGACATGCCATATTCTTTAATTAATTTTCCCTAACGGTTATGCTTTGCAGTTGAATCTGATTTGTTTGCTTATTCTAAATTAAATTTTCTCACCAAGTTGAATTATTGTTTATGTTCCTCCTAAACCATTAGAAATACCAAAAAGAAGTGGAAATGCACCCTGGCAATGATTTGTGAATTGTAGTAATGGTTGGGGGGAGATGAAGGTCTTGAATTATCGAGAGCCTTAAAAGTGGCACTGTTATTTAAGTACTGATCATTTAGTAAGCTTTTAAAATGTGATCTTCTTATTTCATTTAGGAGGATAAAAGTATATGTTTCATCTCATTCTTGCCTCCAAGTACTAGAATTATTTCCTTTGTACAGTTTATGCCCAGCTGCTACTGTAGTGAAACCCACAAACAACTGCACAGCTGTGTTAGCTGTTTTAGATTATGAAATTTTCTTCCAGCATTCCTAGTGATTTGAGCCCAGATTCATGGGATAATCACATAACCCACAATTACAAAGCACCATAATATACAAAAACCACATGCAAAATGAGGTTCCTTTTTTTTCTTTGTTGTTTCGTTTTTAAATTGATTGTCTTTCAAGGAGCTGGGCATTTTTTATTTCTCATCATTGTTGATGGGACAAATAAATTTACCAAATTTTTTAAATAAAATAAAGACACATAAAATGACATATTTAATAACAAAATGAATTTAAACATTTGAGTGACTCTTTTTATTCTAGTCCTGTTCTCAGTTATTCTCAAATAACATCGAGATGAGCCAAGCATATGTGTAAATTGACACGTATCAAGCACACAGAACTCTGGAATCTTTGGGCTTGATTTCTATATCAACTTACCTAGAAAAGAAAATTATCACTTTTTCATGTCTTACGTAAACATCATGCCAGTTTTTACTCCTTCCAGGAGTGTTTGAGTGTTGCACACACACCTAAGATAAAACCTGCTCCATATTTGATGACAACCAGAACCCATAATCCCGTGAGATAAGTATTGTTATGCTCATTTTACCTATGAAGAATTTGAGCTCCAGAGAATTTAGTTAATTTTGAGTCCCCAGCTAGTGTACAGTGGAGTCTTTATTCACGCTTAGCTAAGTCTGTTTATTTCAGAAAACATGGAGTCATCATGTGTTCTAGTCAACATGTATTCTAGCAAGGACTGCTCTATGTAAGATACAGTCCTGTGCCTGACAGATTACCTTTCTCTCTCCTTAACTGTTTGCACCCCTTTCATAAGCTAGGGAAGCACAAAAGCTGAGAAGAGCCATTTTTGAAGGGGAAATTGATAATGGGGTTTGAGTTGGTATTACATACATATTAGTCTGATCTTCCACTTGAGTTATGCAACCAGCACTATATTTCTGTTTTTTTTTCTTTTGTAATATTATTATAAAGGTGAGTTACACAGAGATTATCATCATATAAGATAGGTATGGATATATTCCTTTTTGAAATGTCACCGCTTCCATTGCATTCTCAATTTTTCTCTCTCACTGGTTTTGTTTATTAACTTCCTTCCTCCTCCTCCTGGTCCTCCTCGTGCTCCTCATCCTCCTCCTCTTCGTCTGCTCCTCTTCCTCCTCCTCCTCCTCCTCCTTCTCCTCCTCTTCGTCCTGCTCCGCCTCCTCCTCCTCCTCATCCTCCTCTTCGTCCTGCTCCCTCTTCCTCCTCCACTTGCTCCTCTTCCTCCTCCACTTGCCCCTCTTCCTCCTCCACCTGCTCCTCTTCCTCCTCCACCTGCTCCTCTTCCTCCTCTTCCTCCTCTTCTTCTCTTCTTCTTCTTCTCTTCTTCGTCTTATACTTCGTCTTCTTCTTCTTCCTATTCATCCTCTTCTTCTTGTTCTTCTTCTTCTTCTTGCTCTTCCTCTTCCTCTTCTTCTTCTTCTTCTTCTTCTTCTTCTTCTTCTTCTTCATTCTTCTTCTTCTTCTTCTCTCTTCTTCTTCTTCTTCTTCTTCTTCTTCTTCTTCTTCTTC